>NW_025318845.1:0-128442 GCF_018153725.1 Drosophila mojavensis | reverse complement strand
TTTCTCTATTGCAATACTTACTAGTTTATTGCCGAATACTTTAAAATTTTCTATTATCAAAGCATCAAAATAATGAATCGATTTGCTTTTTCTGATTCTATATCACATGTTGCAATAATTACTGAATTCATTTTCCTCTATTGCAATACTTACTAGTTTATTGCCGAATACTTTAAAATTTTCTGTTATGAAAGCATCAGAATATTGAATCGATTTGCTTTTTCTGATTCTATATCACATGTTGAAATAATTACTGTATTCATTTTTCTCTATTGCAATACTTACTAGTTTATTGACGAATATTTTAAATTTTCTGTTATGAATGCATTAAAATATTGAATTGATTTGCTTTTTCTGATTCTCCGTCACATGTTGCAATAATTACTGAATTCATTTTTCTCTATTGCAATACTTACTAGTTTATTGACGAATACTTTAAAATTTTCTGTTATGAAAGCATCCGAATATTGAATCGATTTGCTTTTTCTGATTCTATATCACATGTTGAAATAATTACTGTATTCATTTTTCTCCATTGCAATACTCACTAGTTTATTGCTTAATTTTTTTAAAATTTTCTATTATGAAAGCATCAAAATAATGAATCGATTTGCTTTTTCTGATTCTATATCACATGTTGCAATAATTACTGAATTCATTTTTCTCTATTGCAATACTTACTAGTTTATTGCCGAATACTTTAGAATGTTCTGTTATGAAAGAATCAAAATATTGAATCGATTTGCTTTTTCTTATTCTATATCACATGTTGCAATAATTACTGAATTCATTTTTCTCTATTGCAATACTTACTAGTTTATTGCCGAATACTTTAAAAATTTTCTGTTATGAAAGCATCAAAATATTGAATCGCTTTGCTTTTTCTGATTCTATATCACTTGTTGCAATAATTACTGAATTCATTTTTCTCTATTGCAATACTTACTAGTTTATTGACGAATACTTTAAAATTTTCTGTTATGAAAGCATCAAAATATTGAATCGATTTGCTTTTTCTTATTTTATATCACATGTTGCAATAATTACTGAATTCATTTTTCTCTATTGCAATACTCACTAGTTTATTGCTTATATTTTTTAAAATTTTCATTATCAAAGCATCAAAATAATCAATCGATTTGCTTTTTCTGATTCTCCATCACATATTGCAATAATTACTGAGTTCATTTTTCTCTATTGCAATACTCACTAGATTATTGCCGAATACTTTAAAATGTTCTGTTATGAAAGAATCAAAATATTGAATCGATTTGCTTTTTTCTTATTCTATATCACATGTTGCAATAATTACTGAATTCATTTTTCTCTATTGCAATACTTACTAGTTTATTGCCGAATACTTTAAAAATTTTCTGTTATGAAAGCATCAAAATATTGAATCGCTTCGCTTTTTCTGATTCTATATCACATGTTGCAATAATTACTGAATTCATTTTTCTCTATTGCAATACTTACTAGATTATTGCTTAATTTTTTTAAATTTTCATTATCAAAGCATCAATATAATGAATCGATCTGCTTTTTCTGTTTCTCCAGCACATGTTGCAATAATTGTTGAATTAATTTTTCTCCATTTTAATACTTACTAGTTTATTACCAAATATTTTAAATTTTCTGTTATGAATGCATTAAAATATTGAGCCGATTTGCTTTTTCTGATTCTCCGTCACATGTTGCAATAATTACTGAATTCATTTTTCTCTATTGTAATACTTACTAGTTTATTGCCGAATACTTTAAAATTTTCTGTTATGAAAGCATCAAAACATTGAATCGATTTGCTTTTTCTTATTCTATATCACATGTTGCAATAATTACTGAATTCATTTTTCTCTATTGCAATACTCACTAGATTATTGCCGAATACTTTAAAATTTTCTGTTATGAATGCATTAAAATATTGAATTGATTTGCTTTATCTGATTCTCCGTCACATGTTGCAATAATTACTGAATTCATTTTTCTCTATTGCAATACTTACTAGTTTATTGCCGAATACTTTAAAATTTTCTGTTATGAAAGCATCAAAATATTGAATCGATTTGCTTTTTCTTATACTATATCACATGTTGCAATAATTACTGAATTCATTTTCCTCTATTGCAATACTTACTAGTTTATTGCCGAATACTTTAAAATTTTCTGTTATGAAAGCATCAAAATATTGAATCGATTTGCTTTTTCTGATTCTATATCACATGTTGCAATAATTACTGAATTAATTTTTCTCTATTGCAATACTTACTAGTTTATTGCCGAATACTTTAAAATTTTCTGTTATGAATGCATTAAAATATTGAATCGATTTGCTTTTTCTGATTCTATATCACATGTTGCAATAATTACTGAATTAATTTTCCTCTATTGCAATACTTACTAGTTTATTGCCGAATACTTTAAAATTTTCTGTTATGAAAGCATCAAAATATTGAATCGATTTGCTTTTTCTTATTTTATATCACATGTTGCAATAATTACTGAATTCATTTTTCTCTATTGCAATACTCACTAGTTTATTGCTTATATTTTTTAAAATTATCATTATCAAAGCCTCAAAATAATCAATCGATTTGCTTTTTCTGATTCTCCATCACATATTGCAATAATTACTGAGTTCATTTTTCTCTATTGCAATACTCACTAGATTATTGCCGAATACTTTAAAATGTTCTGTTATGAAAGAATCAAAATATTGAATCGATTTGCTTTTTCTTATTCTATATCACATGTTGCAATAATTACTGAATTCATTTTTTCTCTATTGCAATACTTACTAGTTTATTGCCGAATACTTTAAAAATTTTCTGTTATGAAAGCATCAAAATATTGAATCGCTTCGCTTTTTCTGATTCTATATCACATGTTGCAATAATTACTGAATTCATTTTTCTCTATTGCAATACTTACTAGATTATTGCTTAATTTTTTTTAAATTTTCATTATAAAAGCATCAATATAATGAATCGATCTGCTTTTTCTGTTTCTCCAGCACATGTTGCAATAATTGTTGAATTAATTTTTCTCCATTTTAATACTTACTAGTTTATTACCAAATATTTTAAATTTTCTGTTATGAATGCATTAAAATATTGAATCGATTTGCTTTTTCTGATTCTCCGTCACATGTTGCAATAATTACTGAATTCATTTTTCTCTATTGCAATACTTACTAGTTTATTGCCGAATACTTTAAAATTTTCTGTTATGAAAGCAACAAAACATTGAATCGATTTGCTTTTTTTATTCTATATCACATGTTGCAATAATTACTGAATTCATTTTTCTCTATTGCAATACTCACTAGATTATTGCCGAATACTTTAAAATTTTCTGTTATGAATGCATTAAAATATTGAATTGATTTGCTTTTTTTGATTCTCCGTCACATGTTGCAATAATTACTGAATTCATTTTTCTCTATTGCAATACTTACTAGTTTATTGCCGAATACTTTAAAATTTTCTGTTATGAAAGCATCAAAATATTGAATCGATTTGCTTTTTCTGATTCTATATCACATGTTGCAATAATTACTGAATTAATTTTTCTCTATTGCAATACTTACTAGTTTATTGCCGAATACTTTAAAATTTTCTGTTATGAATGCATTAAAATATTGAATCGATTTGCTTTTTCTGATTCTATATCACATGTTGCAATAATTACTGAATTAATTTTCCTCTATTGCAATACTTACTAGTTTATTGCCGAATACTTTAAAATTTTCTGTTATGAATGCATTAAAATATTGAATCGATTTGCTTTTTCTGATTCTCCGTCACATGTTGCAATAATTACTGAATTCATTTTTCTCTATTGCAATACTTACTAGTTTATTGCCGAATACTTTAAAATTTTCTATTATCAAAGCATCAAAATAATGAATCGATTTGCTTTTTCTGATTCTATATCACATGTTGCAATAATTACTGAATTCATTTTCCTCTATTGCAATACTTACTAGTTTATTGCCGAATACTTTAAAATTTTCTATTATCAAAGCATCAAAATAATGAATCGATTTGCTTTTTCTGATTCTATATCACATGTTGCAATAATTACTGAATTCATTTTCCTCTATTGCAATATTTACTAGTTTATTGACGAATATTTTAAATTTTCTGTTATGAATGCATTAAAATATTGAATTGATTTGCTTTTTCTGATTCTCCGTCACATGTTGCAATAATTACTGAATTCATTTTTCTCTATTGCAATACTTACTAGTTTATTGCCGAATACTTTAAAATTTTCTATTATCAAAGCATCAAAATAATGAATCGATTTGCTTTTTCTGATTCTATATCACATGTTGCAATAATTACTGAATTCATTTTCCTCTATTGCAATACTTACTAGTTTATTGCCGAATACTTTAAAATTTTCTGTTATGAAAGCATCAAAACATTGAATCGATTTGCTTTTTCTTATTCTATATCACATGTTGCAATAATTACTGTATTCATTTTTCTTCATTGCAATACTCACTAGATTATTGCCGAATACTTTAAAATTTTCTGTTATGAATGCATTAAAATATTGAATTGATTTGCTTTTTCTGATTCTCCGTCACATGTTGCAATAATTACTGAATTCATTTTTCTCTATTGCAATACTTACTAGTTTATTGCCGAATACTTTAAAATTTTCTGTTATGAAAGCATCAAAATATTGAATCGATTTGCTTTTTCTGATTCTATATCACATGTTGCAATAATTACTGAATTAATTTTTCTCTATTGCAATACTTACTAGTTTATTGCCGAATACTTTAAAATTTTCTGTTATGAATGCATTAAAATATTGAATTGATTTGCTTTTTCTGATTCTCCGTCACATGTTGCAATAATTACTGAATTCATTTTTCTCTATTGCAATACTTACTAGTTTATTGCCGAATACTTTAAAATTTTCTGTTATGAAAGCATCAAAATATTGAATCGATTTGCTTTTTCTGATTCTATATTACATGTTGCAATAATTACTGAATTAATTTTTCTCTATTGCAATACTTACTAGTTTATTGCCGAATACTTTAAAATTTTCTGTTATGAATGCATTAAAATATTGAATCGATTTGCTTTTTCTGATTCTATATCACATGTTGCAATAATTACTGAATTAATTTTCCTCTATTGCAATACTTACTAGTTTATTGCCGAATACTTTAAAATTTTCTGTTATGAATGCATTAAAATATTGAATTGATTTGCTTTTTCTGATTCTCCGTCACATGTTGCAATAATTACTGAATTCATTTTTCTCTATTGCAATACTTACTAGTTTATTGACGAATACTTTAAAATTTTCTGTTATGAAAGCATCCGAATATTGAATCGATTTGCTTTTTCTGATTCTATATCACATGTTGAAATAATTACTGTATTCATTTTTCTCTATTGCAATACTTACTAGTTTATTGACGAATATTTTAAATTTTCTGTTATGAATGCATTAAAATATTGAATTGATTTGCTTTTTCTGATTCTCCGTCACATGTTGCAATAATTACTGAATTCATTTTTCTCTATTGCAATACTTACTAGTTTATTGCCGAATACTTTAAAATTTTCTATTATCAAAGCATCAAAATAATGAATCGATTTGCTTTTTCTGATTCTATATCACATGTTGCAATAATTACTGAATTCATTTTCCTCTATTGCAATACTTACTAGTTTATTGCCGAATACTTTAAAATTTTATGTTATGAAAGCATCAGAATATTGAATCGATTTGCTTTTTCTGATTCTATATCACATGTTGAAATAATTACTGTATTCATTTTTCTCTATTGCAATATTTACTAGTTTATTGACGAATATTTTAAATTTTCTGTTATGAATGCATTAAAATATTGAATTGATTTGCTTTTTCTGATTCTCCGTCACATGTTGCAATAATTACTGAATTCATTTTTCTCTATTGCAATACTTACTAGTTTATTGCCGAATACTTTAAAATTTTCTATTATCAAAGCATCAAAATAATGAATCGATTTGCTTTTTCTGATTCTATATCACATGTTGCAATAATTACTGAATTCATTTTCCTCTATTGCAATACCTACTAGTTTATTGCCGAATACTTTAAAATTTTATGTTATGAAAGCATCAGAATATTGAATCGATTTGCTTTTTCTGATTCTATATCACATGTTGAAATAATTACTGTATTCATTTTTCTTCATTGCAATACTCACTAGTTTATTGCTTAATTTTTTTAAAATTTTCTATTATCAAAGCATCAAAATAATGAATCGATTTGCTTTTTTCTGATTCTATATCACATGTTGCAATAATTACTGAATTCATTTTCCTCTATTGCAATACTTACTAGTTTATTGCCGAATACTTTAAAATTTTCTGTTATGAAAGCATCAAAATATTGAATCGATTTGCTTTTTCTTATTCTATATCACATGTTGCAATAATTACTGAATTCATTTTTCTCTATTGCAATACTCACTAGATTATTGCCGAATACTTTAAAATTTTCTGTTATGAAAGCATCAAAATATTGAATCGATTTGCTTTTTCTGATTCTATATCACATGTTGCAATAATTACTGAATTCATTTTTCTCTATTGCAATACTTACTAGATTATTGCCGAATACTTTAAAATTTTCTGTTATGAAAGCATCAAAATATTGAATCGATTTGCTTTTTCTGATTCTATATCACATGTTGAAATAATTATTGTATTCATTTTTCTCTATTGCAATACTCACTAGTTTATTGCTTAATTTTTTAAAAATTTTCTGTTATGAAAGCATCAAAATATTGAATCGATTTGCTTTTTCTTATTCTATATCACATGTTGCAATAATTACTGAATTCATTTTTCTCTATTGCAATACACACTAGTTTACTGCTTAATTTTTTTAAAATTTTCTATTATCAAAGCATCAAAATAATGAATCGATTTGCTTTTTCTGATTCTATATCACATGTTGCAATAATTACTGAATTCATTTTCCTCTATTGCAATACTTACTAGTTTATTGCCGAATACTTTAAAATTTTCTGTTATGAAAGCATCAAAACATTGAATCGATTTGCTTTTTCTTATTCTATATCACATGTTGCAATAATTACTGAATTCATTTTTCTCTATTGCAATACTCACTAGATTATTGCCGAATACTTTAAAATTTTCTGTTATGAATGCATTAAAATATTGAATTGATTTGCTTTTTCTGATTCTCCGTCACATGTTGCAATAATTACTGAATTCATTTTTTCTCTATTGCAATACTTACTAGTTTATTGCCGAATACTTTAAAATTTTCTGTTATGAAAGCATCAAAATATTGAATCGATTTGCTTTTTTCTGATTCTATATCACATGTTGCAATAATTACTGAATTCATTTTTCTCTATTGCAATACTTACTAGTTTATTGCCGAATACTTTAAAATTTTCTGTTATGAATGCATTAAAATATTGAATCGATTTGCTTTTTCTGATTCTATATCACATGTTGCAATAATTACTGAATTAATTTTCCTCTATTGCAATACTTACTAGTTTATTGCCGAATACTTTAAAATTTTCTGTTATGAATGCATTAAAATATTGAATCGATTTGCTTTTTCTGATTCTCCGTCACATGTTGCAATAATTACTGAATTCATTTTTCTCTATTGCAATACTTACTAGTTTATTGCCGAATACTTTAAAATTTTCATTATCAAAGCATCAATATAATGAATCGATCTGCTTTTTCTGTTTCTCCAGCACATGTTGCAATAATTGTTGAATTAATTTTTCTCCATTTTAATACTTACTAGTTTATTACCAAATATTTTAAATTTTCTGTTATGAATGCATTAAAATATTGAATCGATTTGCTTTTTCTGATTCTCCGTCACATGTTGCAATAATTACTGAATTCATTTTTCTCTATTGCAATACTTACTAGTTTATTGCCGAATACTTTAAAATTTTCTGTTATGAAAGCATCAAAACATTGAATCGATTTGCTTTTTCTTATTCTATATCACATGTTGCAATAATTACTGAATTCATTTTTCTCTATTGCAATACTCACTAGATTATTGCCGAATACTTTAAAATTTTCTGTTATGAATGCATTAAAATATTGAATTGATTTGCTTTTTCTGATTCTCCGTCACATGTTGCAATAATTACTGAATTCATTTTTCTCTATTGCAATACTTACTAGTTTATTGCCGAATACTTTAAAATTTTCTGTTATGAAAGCATCAAAATATTGAATCGATTTGCTTTTTCTGATTCTATATCACATGTTGCAATAATTACTGAATTCATTTTTCTCTATTGCAATACTTACTAGTTTATTGCCGAATACTTTAAAATTTTCTGTTATGAATGCATTAAAATATTGAATCGATTTGCTTTTTCTGATTCTATATCACATGTTGCAATAATTACTGAATTAATTTTCCTCTATTGCAATACTTACTAGTTTATTGCCGAATACTTTAAAATTTTCTGTTATGAATGCATTAAAATATTGAATCGATTTGCTTTTTCTGATTCTCCGTCACATGTTGCAATAATTACTGAATTCATTTTTCTCTATTGCAATACTTACTAGTTTATTGCCGAATACTTTAAAATTTTCTGTTATGAAAGCATCAAAACATTGAATCGATTTGCTTTTTCTTATTCTATATCACATGTTGCAATAATTACTGAATTCATTTTTCTCTATTGCAATACTTACTAGTTTATTGCCGAATACTTTAAAATTTTCTGTTATGAAAGCATCAAAACATTGAATCGATTTGCTTTTTCTTATTCTATATCACATGTTGCAATAATTACTGAATTCATTTTTCTCTATTGCAATACTTACTAGTTTATTGCCGAATACTTTAAAATTTTCTGTTATGAAAGCATTAAAATATTGAATTGATTTGCTTTTTCTGATTCTCCGTCACATGTTGCAATAATTACTGAATTCATTTTTCTCTATTGCAATACTTACTAGTTTATTGCCGAATACTTTAAAATTTTCTGTTATGAAAGCATCAAAATATTGAATCGATTTGCTTTTTCTGATTCTATATCACATGTTGCAATAATTACTGAATTAATTTTTCTCTATTGCAATACTTACTAGTTTATTGCCGAATACTTTAAAATTTTCTGTTATGAATGCATTAAAATATTGAATCGATTTGCTTTTTCTGATTCTATATCACATGTTGCAATAATTACTGAATTAATTTTCCTCTATTGCAATACTTACTAGTTTATTGCCGAATACTTTAAAATTTTCTGTTATGAATGCATTAAAATATTGAATCGATTTGCTTTTTCTGATTCTCCGTCACATGTTGCAATAATTACTGAATTCATTTTTCTCTATTGCAATACTTACTAGTTTATTGACGAATACTTTAAAATTTTCTGTTATGAAAGCATCCGAATATTGAATCGATTTGCTTTTTCTGATTCTATATCACATGTTGAAATAATTACTGTATTCATTTTTCTCTATTGCAATACTTACTAGTTTATTGACGAATATTTTAAATTTTCTGTTATGAATGCATTAAAATATTGAATTGATTTGCTTTTTCTGATTCTCCGTCACATGTTGCAATAATTACTGAATTCATTTTTCTCTATTGCAATACTTACTAGTTTATTGCCGAATACTTCAAAATTTTCTATTATCAAAGCATCAAAATAATGAATCGATTTGATTTTTTCTGATTCTATATCACATGTTGCAATAATTACTGAATTCATTTTTCTCTATTGCAATACTTACTAGTTTATTGCCGAATACTTTAAAATTTTATGTTATGAAAGCATCAGAATATTGAATCGATTTGCTTTTTCTGATTCTATATCACATGTTGAAATAATTACTGTATTCATTTTTCTCTATTGCAATACTTACTAGTTTATTGACGAATATTTTAAATTTTCTGTTATGAATGCATTAAAATATTGAATTGATTTGCTTTTTCTGATTCTCCGTCACATGTTGCAATAATTACTGAATTCATTTTTCTCTATTGCAATACTTACTAGTTTATTGCCGAATACTTTAAAATTTTCTATTATCAAAGCATCAAAATAATGAATCGATTTGCTTTTTCTGATTCTATATCACATGTTGCAATAATTACTGAATTCATTTTCCTCTATTGCAATACTTACTAGTTTATTGCCGAATACTTTAAAATTTTATGTTATGAAAGCATCAGAATATTGAATCGATTTGCTTTTTCTGATTCTATATCACATGTTGAAATAATTACTGTATTCATTTTTCTTCATTGCAATACTCACTAGTTTATTGCTTAATTTTTTTAAAATTTTCTATTATCAAAGCATCAAAATAATGAATCGATTTGCTTTTTCTGATTCTATATCACATGTTGCAATATTTACTGAATTCATTTTCCTCTATTGCAATACTTACTAGTTTATTGCCGAATACTTTAAAATTTTCTGTTATGAAAGCATCAAAATATTGAATCGATTTGCTTTTTCTTATTCTATATCACATGTTGCAATAATTACTGAATTCATTTTTCTCTATTGCACTACTCACTAGATTATTGCCGAATACTTTAAAATTTTCTGTTATGAAAGCATCAAAATATTGAATCGATTTGCTTTTTCTGATTCTATATCACATGTTGCAATAATTACTGAATTCATTTTTCTCTATTGCTTACTAGTTTATTGCCGAATACTTTAAAATTTTCTGTTATGAAAGCATCAGAATATTGAATCGATTTGCTTTTTCTGATTCTATATCACATGTTGAAATAATTACTGTATTCATTTTTCTCTATTGCAATACTCACTAGTTTATTGCTTAATTTTTTAAAAATTTTCTGTTATGAAAGCATCAAAATATTGAATCGATTTGCTTTTTCTTATTCTATATCACATGTTGCAATAATTACTGAATTCATTTTTCTCTATTGCAATACTTACTAGTTTATTGCCGAATACTTTAAAATGTTCTGTTATGAAAGATTCAAAATATTGAATCGATTTGCTTTTTCTTATTCTATATCACATGTTGCAATAATTACTGAATTCATTTTTCTCTATTGCAATACTTACTAGTTTATTGCCGAATACTTTAAAATTTTCTGTTATGAAAGCATCAAAATATTGAATCGATTTGCTTTTTCTTATTTTATATCACATGTTGCAATAATTACTGAATTCATTTTTCTCTATTGCAATACTCACTAGTTTATTGCTTATATTTTTTAAAATTTTCATTATCAAAGCATCAAAATAATCAATCGATTTGCTTTTTCTGATTCTCCATCACATATTGCAATAATTACTGAGTTCATTTTTCTCTATTGCAATACTCACTAGATTATTGCCGAATACTTTAAAATGTTCTGTTATGAAAGAATCAAAATATTGAATCGATTTGCTTTTTCTTATTCTATATCACATGTTGCAATAATTACTGAATTCATTTTCCTCTATTGCAATACTTACTAGTTTATTGCCGAATACTTTAAAATTTTATGTTATGAAAGCATCAGAATATTGAATCGATTTGCTTTTTCTGATTCTATATCACATGTTGCAATAATTACTGAATTCATTTTCCTCTATTGCAATACTCACTAGATTATTGCCGAATACTTTAAAATTTTCTGTTATGAAAGCATCAAAATATTGAATCGATTTGCTTTTTCTGATTCTATATCACATGTTGCAATAATTACTGAATTCATTTTTCTCTATTGCTTACTAGTTTATTGCCGAATACTTTAAAATTTTCTGTTATGAAAGCATCAGAATATTGAATCGATTTGCTTTTTCTGATTCTATATCACATGTTGAAATAATTACTGTATTCATTTTTCTCTATTGCAATACTCACTAGTTTATTGCTTAATTTTTTAAAAATTTTCTGTTATGAAAGCATCAAAATATTGAATCGATTTGCTTTTTTCTTATTCTATATCACATGTTGCAATAATTACTGAATTCATTTTTCTCTATTGCAATACACACTAGTTTACTGCTTAATTTTTTTAAAATTTTCTATTATCAAAGCATCAAAATAATGAATCGATTTGCTTTTTCTGATTCTATATCACATGTTGAAATAATTACTGTATTCATTTTTCTCTATTGCAATACTTACTAGTTTATTGCCGAATACTTTAAAATTTTCTGTTATGAAAGCATCAACATATTGAATCGATTTGCTTTTTCTGATTCTATATCACATGTTGCAATAATTACTGAATTAATTTTTCTCTATTGCAATACTTACTAGTTTATTGCCGAATACTTTAAAATTTTCTGTTATGAATGCATTAAAATATTGAATCGATTTGCTTTTTCTGATTCTATATCACATGTTGCAATAATTACTGAATTAATTTTCCTCTATTGCAATACTTACTAGTTTATTGCCGAATACTTTAAAGTTTTCTGTTATGAATGCATTAAAATATTGAATCGATTTGCTTTTTCTGATTCTCCGTCACATGTTGCAATAATTACTGAATTCATTTTTCTCTATTGCAATACTTACTAGTTTATTGCCGAATACTTTAAAATTTTATGTTATGAAAGCATCAGAATATTGAATCGATTTGCTTTTTCTGATTCTATATCACATGTTGAAATAATTACTGTATTCATTTTTCTCTATTGCAATACTTACTAGTTTATTGACGAATATTTTAAATTTTCTGTTATGAATGCATTAAAATATTGAATTGATTTGCTTTTTCTGATTCTCCGTCACATGTTGCAATAATTACTGAATTCATTTTTCTCTATTGCAATACTTACTAGTTTATTGCCGAATACTTCAAAATTTTCTATTATCAAAGCATCAAAATAATGAATCGATTTGCTTTTTCTGATTCTATATCACATGTTGCAATAATTACTGAATTCATTTTCCTCTATTGCAATACTTACTAGTTTATTGCCGAATACTTTAAAATTTTATGTTATGAAAGCATCAGAATATTGAATCGATTTGCTTTTTCTGATTCTATATCACATGTTGAAATAATTACTGTATTCATTTTTCTTCATTGCAATACTCACTAGTTTATTGCTTAATTTTTTTAAAATTTTCTATTATCAAAGCATCAAAATAATGAATCGATTTGCTTTTTCTGATTCTATATCACATGTTGCAATAATTACTGAATTCATTTTCCTCTATTGCAATACTTACTAGTTTATTGCCGAATACTTTAAAATTTTCTGTTATGAAAGCATCAAAATATTGAATCGATTTGCTTTTTCTTATTCTATATCACATGTTGCAATAATTACTGAATTCATTTTTCTCTATTGCAATACTTACTAGTTTATTGCCGAATACTTTAAAATTTTCTGTTATGAAAGCATCAAAATATTGAATCGATTTGCTTTTTCTGATTCTATATCACATGTTGCAATAATTACTGAATTCATTTTTCTCTATTGCTTACTAGTTTATTGCCGAATACTTTAAAATTTTCTGTTATGAAAGCATTAGAATATTGAATCGATTTGCTTTTTCTGATTCTATATCACATGTTGATGTGATATAGAATCAGAAAAAGCAAATCGATTCAATAAATAATTACTGTATTCATTTTTCTCTATTGCAATACTCACTAGTTTATTGCTTAATTTTTTAAAAATTTTCTGTTATGAAAGCATCAAAATATTGAATCGATTTGCTTTTTCTTATTCTATATCACATGTTGCAATAATTACTGAATTCATTTTTCTCTATTGCAATACACACTAGTTTACTGCTTAATTTTTTTAAAATTTTCTATTATCAAAGCATCAAAATAATGAATCGATTTGCTTTTTCTGATTCTATATCACATGTTGCAATAATTACTGAATTCATTTTCCTCTATTGCAATACTTACTAGTTTATTACCAAATATTTAAAATTTTTCTGTTATCAAAGCATCAAAATATTGAGTCGATTTGCTTTTTCTGATTTTCCATCATATGCTGCAATAATTACTGAATTCATTTTTCTCTATCGCAATACTCACTAGTTTATTGCCGAATACTTTAAAATTTTCTGTTATGAAAGCATCAGAATATTGAATCTATTTGCTTTTTCTGATTCTATATCACATGTTGCAATAATTACTGAATTCATTTTCCTCTATTGCAATACTTACTAGTTTATTGCCGAATACTTTAAAATTTTCTGTTATGAAAGCATCAAAACATTGAATCGATTTGCTTTTTCTTATTCTATATCACATGTTGCAATAATTACTGAATTCATTTTTCTCTATTGCAATACTTACTAGTTTATTGCCAAATACTTTAAAATTTTCTGTTATGAATGCATTAAAATATTGAATCGATTTGCTTTTTCTGATTCTATATCACATGTTGCAATAATTACTGAATTAATTTTCCTCTATTGCAATACTTACTAGTTTATTGCCGAATACTTTAAAATTTTCTGTTATGAAAGCATCAAAATATTGAATCGATTTGCTTTTTCTGATTCTATATCACATGTTGCAATAATTACTGAATTAATTTTCTCTCTATTGCAATACTTACTAGTTTATTGCCGAATACTTTAAAATTTTCTGTTATGAATGCATTAAAATATTGAATCGATTTGCTTTTTCTGATTCTCCGTCACATGTTGCAATAATTACTGAATTCATTTTTCTATATTGCAATACTTACTAGTTTATTGCCGAATACTTTAAAATTTTCTGTTATGAAAGCATCAAAATAATGAATCGATTTGCTTTTTCTAATTCTATATCACATGTTGCAATAATTACTGAATTCATTTTCCTTTATTGCAATACTTACTAGTTTATTGCCGAATACTTTAAAATTTTCTGTTATGAAAGCATCAAAATATTGAATTGATTTGCTTTTTCTTATTCTATATCACATGTTGCAATAATTACTGAATTCATTTTTCTCTATTGCAATACTCACTAGTTTATTGCTTATATTTTTTAAAATTTGTATTATCAAAGCATCAAAATAATCAATCGATTTGCTTTTTCTGTTTCTCCATCACATATTGCAATAATTACTGAGTTCATTTTTCTCTATTGCAATACTCACTAGATTATTGCCGAATACTTTAAAATGTTCTGTTATGAAAGAATCAAAATATTGAATCGATTTGCTTTTTCTTATTCTATATCACATGTTGCAATAATTACTGAATTCATTTTTCTCTATTGCAATACTTACTAGTTTATTGCCGAATACTTTAAAATTTTCTGTTATGAAAGCATCAAAATATTAAATCGATTTGCTTTTTCTTATTCTATATCACATGTTGCAATAATTACTGAATTCATTTTTCTCTATTGCAATACTCACTAGATTATTGCCGAATACTTTAAAATTTTCTGTTATGAAAGCATCAGAATATTGAATCGATTTGCTTTTTCTGATTCTCCATCACATGTTGCAATAATTACTGAATTCATTTTTCTCTATTGCAATACTTACTAGTTTATTGCCGAATACTTTAAAATTTTCTGTTATGAAAGCATCAAAATATTGAATCGATTTGCTTTTTCTGATTCTATATCACATGTTGCAGAAATTACTGAATTAATTTTCCTCTATTGCAATACTTACTAGTTTATTGCCGAATACTTTAAAATTTTCTGTTATGAATGCATTAAAATATTGAATCGATTTGCTTTTTCTGATTCTCCGACACATGTTGCAATAATTACTGAATTCATTTTTCTCTATTGCAATACTTACTAGTTTATTGCCGAATACTTTAAAATTTTCTGTTATGAAAGCATCAAAATAATGAATCAATTTGCTTTTTCTGATTCTATATCACATGTTGCAATAATTACTGAATTCATTTTCCTCTATTGCAATACTTACTAGTTTATTGCCGAATACTTTAAAATTTTCTGTTATGAAAGCATCAAAATATTGAATCGATTTGCTTTTTCTTATTCTATATCACATGTTGCAATAATTACTGAATTCATTTTTCTCTATTGCAATACTCACTAGATTATTGCCGAATACTTTAAAAATTTTCTGTTATGAAAGCATCAAAATATTGAATCGCTTCGCTTTTTCTGATTCTATATCACATGTTGCAATAATTACTGAATTCATTTTTCTCTATTGCAATACTTACTAGATTATTGCTTAATTTTTTTTAAATTTTCATTATCAAAGCATCAATATAATGAATCGATCTGCTTTTTCTGTTTCTCCAGCACATGTTGCAATAATTGTTGAATTAATTTTTCTCCATTTTAATACTTACTAGTTTATTACCAAATATTTTAAATTTTCTGTTATGAATGCATTAAAATATTGAATCGATTTGCTTTTTCTGATTCTCCGTCACATGTTGCAATAATTACTAAATTCATTTTTCTCTATTGCAATACTTACTAGTTTATTGCCGAATACTTTAAAATTTTCTATTATCAAAGCATCAAAATAATGAATCGATTTGCTTTTTCTGATTCTATATCACATGTTGCAATAATTACTGAATTCATTTTTCTCTATTGCAATACTCACTAGATTATTTCCGAATACTTTAAAATTTTCTGTTATGAAAGCATCAAAATATTGAATCGATTTGCTTTTTCTGATTCTCCATCACATGTTGCAATAATTACTGAATTCATTTTTATACCCTGAACCCATTTTCAATGGGAAATCAGGGTATAATGGTTTTTTTGAAATGTATGTAACAGGCAGAAGGAGGCGTGGCAGACCCCACAAAGTATATATATTCTTGATCAGGGCGACGAGCTGAGTTGATTTGGCCCTGTCCGTCTGTCTGTCCGTCTGTCCGTCTGTCCGTCCGTCCGTCTGTCCGTCTGTCCGTATGTATGAACGCGTCGATTTCAGAAGATATAAGAGCTAGAGACTTCAAATTTTTTTTAAATTGTCCGTAATTACAGCGCGCATATCAAGTTTATCATTAAAAATCGATAACTCATCCCGATCTTTTTTTATCGATAAAAAACCTTATCGAAAACCAGTTATAAAATTATATCTTCTACACCTTTATTGCTAGAGTCTCCAAATTTTTTATGTATGCTTATATGCAATTTATGTAATTTCGGTTTTTGTTAAAATTTACCCCCCACCCTTAAATTCACCCCCTCACCCTCACTTTTGTAAAAAGCGTATTTCAAATACTAGAGACTTGTGCTTTGGCAATTACATGCATATTCATGTTATAATCATAATCTGAAAGTTTCATGAAGATCGTACGTCCATATAAAAAGTTATTAAGCAATTAAGTTCTCATAGTAAGCGCACACTGCAGCCCATGCGTGTTTATGCGTGGGTGCTTGTGTGTGTATGTGTTTGTGTATGTGTGTGTATGTGTTTGTGTATTGTATGAATGTGTCTGTATGCGTTTGTGTCTGTATGCATGTGTGTGTATGTATGCCTGTGTGTGCGTACGTGCGTGTGTGTGTGTGTGTGCGTGTTTCTTGTATAAGCTGAAAGACGCGAAAAATTATTGAATTATCTATTGCTCCAAGGGTTCAGGGGATCTCGTAGTCGAGCAGTCTCGACTAGAGCTTTCTTACTTGTTCTCTATTGCAATACTTACTAGTTTATTGCCGAATACTTTAAAATTTTCTGTTATGAAAGCATCAAAATATTGAATCGATTTGCTTTTTCTGATTCTCCGTCACATGTTGCAATAATTACTGAATTCATTTTTCTCTATTGCAATACTTACTAGTTTATTGCCGAATACTTTAAAATTTTCTGTTATGAAAGCATCAAAATATTGAATCGATTTGCTTTTTCTGATTCTCCGTCACATGTTGCAATAATTACTGAATTCATTTTTCTCTATTGCAATATTTACTAGTTTATTGCCGAATACCTTAAAATTTTTCTGTTGTCAAAGCATCAAAATATTGAATCGATCTGCTTTTTCTGATTCTATATCACATGTTGCAATAATTACTGAATTCATTTTTCTCTATTGCAATACTTACTAGATTATTGCTTAATTTTTTTTTAATTTTCATTATCAAAGCATCAAAATAATCAATCGATTTGCTTTTTCTGATTCTCCATCACATGTTGCAATAATTACTGAGTTCATTTTTCTCTATTGCAATACTCACTAGATTATTGCCGAATACTTTAAAATGTTCTGTTATGAAAGCATCAAAATATTGAATCGATTTGCTTTTTCTTATTCTATATCACATGTTGCAATAATTACTGAATTCATTTTTCTCTATTGCAATACTTACTAGTTTATTGCCGAATACTTTAAAATTTTCTGTTATGAAAGCATCAAAATATTGAATCGATTTGCTTTTTCTTATTCTATATCACATGTTGCAATAATTACTGAATTCATTTTTCTCTATTGCAATACTCACTAGATTATTGCCGAATACTTTAAAATTTTCTGTTATGAAAGCATCAAAATATTGAATCGATTTGCTTTTTCTGATTCTATATCACATGTTGCAATAATTACTGAATTCATTTTTCTCTATTGCAATACTTACTAGTTTATTGCCGAATACTTTAAAATTGTCTGTTATGAAAGCATCAGAATATTGAATCGATTTGCTTTTTCTGATTCTATATCACATGTTGAAATAATTACTGTATTCATTTTTCTCTATTGCAATACTCACTAGTTTATTGCTTAATTTTTTTAAAAATTTTCTGTTATGAAAGCATCAAAATATTGAATCGATTTGCTTTTTCTTATTCTATATCACATGTTGCAATAATTACTGAATTCATTTTTCTCTATTGCAATACACACTAGTTTACTGCTTAATTTTTTTAAAATTTTCTATTATCAAAGCATCAAAATAATGAATCGATTTGCTTTTTCTGATTCTATATCACATGTTGCAATAATTACTGAATTCATTTTCCTCTATTGCAATACTTACTAGTTTATTGCCGAATACTTTAAAATTTTCTGTTATGAAAGCATCAAAACATTGAATCGATTTGCTTTTTCTTATTCTATATCACATGTTGCAATAATTACTGAATTCATTTTTCTCTATTGCAATACTCACTAGATTATTGCCGAATACTTTAAAATTTTCTGTTATGAATGCATTAAAATATTGAATTGATTTGCTTTTTTCTGATTCTCCGTCACATGTTGCAATAATTACTGAATTCATTTTTCTCTATTGCAATACTTACTAGTTTATTGCCGAATACTTTAAAATTTTCTGTTATGAAAGCATCAAAATATTGAATCGATTTGCTTTTTCTGATTCTATATCACATGTTGCAATAATTACTGAATTCATTTTTCTCTATTGCAATACTTACTAGTTTATTGCCGAATACTTTAAAATTTTCTGTTATGAATGCATTAAAATATTGAATCGATTTGCTTTTTCTGATTCTATATCACATGTTGCAATAATTACTGAATTCATTTTCCTCTATTGCAATACTTACTAGTTTATTGCCGAATACTTTAAAATTTTCTGTTATGAATGCATTAAAATATTGAATCGATTTGCTTTTTCTGATTCTCCGTCACATGTTGCAATAATTACTGAATTCATTTTTCTCTATTGCAATACTTACTAGTTTATTGCCGAATACTTTAAAATTTTCTGTTATGAAAGCATCAAAATAATGAATCGATTTGCTTTTTCTAATTCTATATCACATGTTGCACTAATTACTGAATTCATTTTCCTCTATTGCAATACTTACTAGTTTATTGCCGAATACTTTAAAATTTTCTGTTATGAAAGCATCAAAATATTGAATCGATTTGCTTTTTCTTATTCTATATCACATGTTGCAATAATTACTGAATTCATTTTTCTCTATTGCAATACTCACTAGATTATTGCCGAATACTTTAAAATTTTCTGTTATGAAAGCATCAAAATATTGAATCGATTTGCTTTTTCTTAGTCTATATCACATGTTGCAATAATTACTGAATTCATTTTTATACCCTGAACCCATTTTCAATGGGAAATCAGGGTATAATGGTTTTGTTGAAATGTATGTAACAGGGAGAAGGAGGCGTGGCAGACCCTACAAAGTATATATATTCTTGATCAGGGTGACGAGCTGAGTTGATTTGGCCCTGTCCGTCTGTCTGTCCGTCTGTCCGTCTGTCCGTATGTATGAACGCGTCGATTTCAGAAGATATAAGAGCTAGAGACTTCAAATTTTTTTTAAAATGTCCGTAATTACAGCGCGCATATCAAGTTTATCATTAAAAATCGATAACTCATCTCGATCTTTTTTTATCGATAAAAAACCTTATCGAAACCCAGTTATAAAATTATATCTTCTACACCTTTATTGCTAGAGACTCCAAATTTTTAATGTATGCCTATATGCAATTTATACAATTTCGGTTTTTGTTAAAATTTACGCCCCACCTCTAAATTCTCCCCCCTCACCCTCACTTTTGTAAAAAGCGTATTTCAAATACTAGAGACTTGTGCTTTGGTAATTACATGCATATTCATGTTATAATCATAATCTAAAAATTTCATGAAGATCGTACGTCCATAAAAAAAGTTATTAAACAATTAATTTCTCATAGTAAGCGCACACTGCAGCCCATGCGTGTTTATGCGTGGTTGCTTGTGTGTGTATGTGTTTGTGTATGTGTGTGTGTATGTGTGTGTATGCGTTTGTGTATGTATGCGTGTGTGTGTGTATGTGTGTCTGTATGCGTGTGTGTGTATGTATGCCTGTGTTTGCGTACGTGTGTGTGTGTGTGCGTGTTTCTTGTGTAAGCTGAAAGTCGCGAAAAAGTATTGAAATATCTATTGCTCCAAGGGTTCAGGGGATCTCGTAGTCGAGCAGTCTCGACTAGAGCTTTCTTACTTGTTCTCTATTGCAATACTCACTAGTTTATTGCTTATATTTTTAAAATTTTCATTATCAAAGCATCAAAATAATCAATCGATTTGCTTTTTCTGATTCTCCATCACATATTGCAATAATTACTGAGTTCATTTTTCTCTATTGCAATACTCACTAGATTATTGCCGAATACTTTAAAATGTTCTGTTATGAAAGAATCAAAATATTGAATCGATTTGCTTTTTCTTATTCTATATCACATGTTGCAATAATTACTGAATTCATTTTTCTCTATTGCAATACTTACTAGTTTATTGCCGAATACTTTAAAATTTTCTTTTATCAAAGCATCAAAATATTGAATCGATCTGCTTTTTCTGTTTCTCCATCACATGTTGCAATAATTGTTGAATTAATTTTTCTCTATTGCAATACTCACTAGATTATTGCCGAATACTTTAAAATTTTCTGTTATGAAAGCATCAAAATATTGAATCGATTTGCTTTTTCTTATTCTATATCACATGTTGCAATAATTACTGAATTCATTTTTCTCTATTGCAATACTTACTAGATTATTGCTTAATTTTTTTTAAATTTTCATTATCAAAGCATCAATATAATGAATCGATTTGCTTTTTCTGATTCTCCATCACATGTTGCAATAATTACTGAATTCATTTTTCTCTATTGCAATACTTACTAGTTTATTGCCGAATACTTTAAAATTTTCTTTTATCAAAGCATCAAAATATTGAATCGATCTGCTTTTTCTGTTTCTCCATCACATGTTGCAATAATTGTTGAATTAATTTTTCTCCATTTTAATACATACTAGTTTATTACCAAATATTTTAAATTTTCTGTTATGAATGCATTAAAATATTGAATCGATTTGCTTTTTCTGATTCTCCGTCACATGTTGCAATAATTACTGAATTCATTTTTCTCTATTGCAATACTTACTAGTTTATTGCCGAATACTTTAAAATTTTCTATTATCAAAGCATCAAAATAATTAATCGATTTGCTTTTTCTGATTCTATATCACATGTTGCAATAATTACTGAATTCATTTTCCTCTATTGCAATACTTACTAGTTTATTGCCGAATACTTTAAAATTTTCTGTTATGAAATCATCAAAATATTGAATCGATTTGCTTTTTCTTATTCTATATCACATGTTGCAATAATTACTGAATTCATTTTTCTCTATTGCAATACTTACTAGATTATTTCCGAATACTTTAAAATTTTCTGTTATGAAAGCATCAAAATATTGAATCGATTTGCTTTTTCTGATTCTCCATCACATGTTGCAATAATTACTGAATTCATTTTTCTCTATTGCAATACTTACTAGTTTATTGCCGAATACTTTAAAATTTTCTGTTATGAAAGCATCAAAATATTGAATCGATTTGCTTTTTCTGATTCTCCGTCACATGTTGCAATAATTACTGAAATCATTTTTCTCTATTGCAATATTTACTAGTTTATTGCCGAATACTTTAAAATTTTCTGTTATCAAAGCATCAAAATATTGAATCGATCTGCTTTTTCTGATTCTATATCACTTGTTGCAATAATTACTGAATTCATTTTTCTCTATTGCAATACTTACTAGATTATTGCTTAATTTTTTTTAAATTTTCATTATCAAAGCATCAAAATAATCAATCGATTTGCTTTTTCTGATTCTCCATCACATGTTGCAATAATTACTGAGTTCATTTTTCTCTATTGCAATACTCACTAGATTATTTCCGAATACTTTAAAATGTTCTGTTATGAAAGCATCAAAATATTGAATCGATTTGCTTTTTCTTATTCTATATCACATGTTGCAATAATTACTGAATTCATTTTTCTCTATTGCAATACTTACTAGTTTATTGACGAATACTTTAAAATTTTCTGTTATGAAAGCATCAAAATATTGAATTGATTTGCTTTTTCTGATTCTCCATCACATGTTGCAATAATTACTGAATTCATTTTTCTCTATTGCAATACTTACTAGTTTATTGCCGAATACTTTAAAATTTTCTGTTATGAAAGCATCAAAATAATGAATCGATTTGCTTTTTCTTATTCTATATCACATGTTGCAATAATTACTGAATTCATTTTCCTCTATTGCAATACTTACTAGTTTATTGCCGAATACTTTAAAATTTTCTGTTATGAAAGCATCAAAATATTGAATCGATTTGCTTTTTCTTATTCTATATCACATGTTGCAATAATTACTGAATTCATTTTTCTCTATTGCAATACTTAATAGTTTATTGCCGAATACTTTAAAAATTTTCTGTTATGAAAGCATCAAAATATTGAATCGCTTCGCTTTTTCTGATTCTATATCACATGTTGCAATAATTACTGAATTCATTTTTCTCTATTGCAATACTTACTAGTTTATTGCCGAATACTTTAAAATTTTCTGTTATGAAAGCATCAAAATATTGAATCGATTTGCTTTTTCTTATTCTATATCACATGTTGCAATAATTACTGAATTCATATTTCTCTATTGCAATACTCACTAGATTATTTCCGAATACTTTAAAATTTTCTGTTATGAAAGCATCAAAATATTGAATCGATTTGCTTTTTCTGATTCTCCATCACATGTTGCAATAATTACTGAATTCATTTTTCTCTATTGCAATACTTACTAGTTTATTGCCGAATACTTTAAAATTTTCTATTATCAAAGCATCAAAATAATAAATCGATTTGCTTTTTCTGATTCTATATCACATGTTGCAATAATTACTGAATTCATTTTCCTCTATTGCAATACTTACTAGTTTATTGCCGAATACTTTAAAATTTTATGTTATGAAAGCATCAAAATAATGAATCGTTTTGATTTTTCTGATTCTATATCACATGTTGCAATAATTACTGAATTCATTTTCCTCTATTGCAATACTTACTAGTTTATTGCCGAATACTTTAAAATTTTCTGTTATGAAAGCATCAAAATATTGAATCGATTTGCTTTTTCTGATTCTATATCACATGTTGCAATAATTACTGAATTAATTTTCCTCTATTGCAATACTTACTAGTTTATTGCCGAATACTTTAAAATTTTCTGTTATGAATGCATTAAAATATTGAATCGATTTGCCTTTTCTGATTCTCCGTCACATGTTGCAATAATTACTGAATTCATTTTTCTCTATTGCAATATTTACTAGTTTATTGCCGAATACTTTAAAATTTTCTGTTATCAAAGCATCAAAATATTGAATCGATCTGCTTTTTCTTATTCTATATCTCATGTTGCAATAATTACTGAATTCATTTTTCTCTATTGCAATACTCACTAGATTATTGCCGAATACTTTAAAATTTTCTGTTATGAAAGCATCAAAATATTGAATCGATTTGCTTTTTCTGATTCTATATCACATGTTGCAATAATTACTGAATTCATTTTTCTATATTGCAATACTTACTAGTTTATTGCCGAATACTTTAAAAATTTTCTGTTATGAAAGCATCAAAATATTGAATCGCTTCGCTTTTTCTGATTCTATATCACATGTTGCAATAATTACTGAATTCATTTTTCTCTATTGCAATACTTACTAGATTATTGCTTAATTTTTTTTAAATTTTCATTATCAAAGCATCAAAATAATGAATCGATTTGCTTTTTCTGATTCTCCATCACATGTTGCAATAATTACTGAATTCATTTTTCTCTATTGCAATATTTACTAGTTTATTGCCGAATACTTTAAAATTTTCTGTTATCAAAGCATCAAAATATTGAATCGATCTGCTTTTTCTGTTTCTCCATCACATGTTGCAATAATTGTTGAATTAATTTTTCTCCATTTTAATACTTACTAGTTTATTACCAAATATTTTAAATTTTCTGTTATGAATGCATTAAAATATTGAATCGATTTGCTTTTTCTGATTCTCCGTCACATGTTGCAATAATTACTGAATTCATTTATCTCTATTGCAATACATACTAGTTTATTGCCGAATACTTTAAAATTTTCTATTATCAAAGCATCAAAATAATGAATCGATTTGCTTTTTCTGATTCTATATCACATGTTGTAATAATTACTGAATTAATTTTTCTCTATTGCAATACTTACTAGTTTATTGCCGAATACTTTAAAATTGTCTATTATCAAAGCATCAAAATAATGAATCGATTTGCTTTTTCTGATTCTATATCACATGTTGCAATAATTACTGAATTCATTTTCCTCTATTGCAATACTTACTAGTTTATTGCCGAATACTTTAAAATTTTATGTTATGAAAGCATCAGAATATTGAATCGATTTGATTTTTCTGATTCTATATTACATATTGAAATAATTACTGTATTCATTTTTCTCTATTGCAATACTCACTGGTTTATTGCTTAATTTTTTTTAAAATTTTCTATTATCAAAGCATCAAAATAATGAATCGATTTGCTTTTTCTGATTCTATATCACATGTTGCAATAATTACTGAATTAATTTTCCTCTATTGCAATACTTACTAGTTTATTGCCGAATACTTTAAAATTTTCTGTTATGAAAGCATCAAAATATTGAATCGATTTGCTTTTTCTTATTCTATATCACATGTTGCAATAATTACTGAATTCATTTTTTCTCTATTGCAATACTCACTAGATTATTGCCGAATACTTTAAAATTTTCTGTTATGAAAGCATCAAAATATTGAATCGATTTGCTTTTTCTGATTCTCCATCACATGTTGCAATAATTACTGAATTCATTTTTCTCTATTGCAATACTTACTAGTTTATTGCCGAATACTTTAAAATTTTCTGTTATGAAAGCATCAAAATATTGAATCGATTTGTTTTTTCTGATTCTATAACACATGTTGAAATAATTACTGTATTCATTTTTCTCTATTGCAATACTCACTAGTTTATTGCCGAATACTTTAAAATTTTCTGTTATGAAAGCATCAAAATATTGAATCGATTTGCTTTTTCTGATTCTATATCACATGTTGCAATAATTACTGAATTCATTTTCCTCTATTGCAATACTTACTAGTTTATTGCCGAATACTTTAAAATTTTCTGTTATGAATGCATCAAAATATTGAATCGATTTGCTTTTTCTGATTCTATATCACATGTTGCAATAATTACTGAATTCATTTTTCTCTATTGCAATACTCACTAGATTATTGCCGAATACTTTAAAATTTTCTGTTATGAAAGCATCAAAATATTGAATCGATTTGCTTTTTCTGATTCTCCATCACATGTTGCAATAATTACAGAATTCATTTTCCTCTATTGCAATAATTACTAGTTTATTGCCGAATACTTTAAAATTTTCTATTATCAAAGCATCAAAATAATGAATCGATTTGCTTTTTCTGATTCTATATCACATGTTGCACTAATTACTGAATTCATTTTCCTCTATTGCAATACTTACTAGTTTATTGCCGAATACTTTAAAATTTTCTGTTATGAAAGCATCAGAATATTGAATCGATTTGCTTTTTCTGATTCTATATCACATGTTGCAATAATTACTGAATTCATTTTGAAATACTTACTAGTTTATTGCCGAATACTTTAAAATTTTCTGTTATGAAAGCATTAAAATATTGAATCGATTTGCTTTTTCTGATTCTTCGTCACATGTTGCAATTATTACTGAATTCGTTTTTCTTTATTGCAATACTTACTAGTTTATTGCCGAATACTTTAAAATTTTCTGTTATGAAAGCATCAAAATATTGAATCGATTTGCTTTTTCTGATTCTATATCACATGTTGCAATAATTACTGAATTCGTATTTCTCTATTGCAATACTTACTAGTTTATTGCCGAATACTTAAAAATTTCCTTTTATCAAAGCATCAAAATAATGAATCGATTTGCTTTTTCTGATTCTATATCACATGTTGCAATAATTACTGAATTCATTTTCCTCTATTGCAATACTTACTGTTTTATTGCCGAATACTTTAAAATTTTCTGTTATGAAAGCATCAGAATATTGAATCGATTTGCTTTTTCTGATTCTCCATCACATGTTGCAATAATTACTGAATTCATTTTTATACCCTGAACCCATTTTCAATGGGAAATCAGGGTATAATGGTTTTGTTGAAATGTATGTAACAGGGAGAAGGAGGCGTGGCAGACCCCACAAAGTATATATATTCTTGATCAGGGTGACGAGCTGAGTTGATTTGGCCCTGTCCGTCTGTCTGTCCGTCTGTCCGTCTGTCCGTCTGTCCGTATGTATGAACGCTTCGATTTCAGAAGATATAAGAGCTAGAGACTTCAAATTTTTTTTAAAATGTCCGTAATTACAGCGCGCATATCAAGTTTATCATTAAAAATCGATAACTCATCTCGATCTTTTTTTATCGATAAAAAACCTTATCGAAACCCAGTTATAAAATTATATCTTCTACACCTTTATTGCTAGAGACTCCAAATTTTTAATGTATGCCTATATGCAATTTATACAATTTCGGTTTTTGTTAAAATTTACCCCCCACCTCTAAATTCTCCCCCTCACCCTCACTTTTGTAAAAAGCGTATTTCAAATACTAGAGACTTGTGCTTTGGTAATTACATGCATATTCATGTTATAATCATAATCTAAAAATTTCATGAAGATCGTACGTCCATAAAAAAAGTTATTAAACAATTAAGTTCTCATAGTAAGCGCACACTGCAGCCCATGCGTGTTTATGCGTGGTTGCTTGTGTGTGTATGTGTTTGTGTATGTGTGTGTGTATGTGTGTGTATGCGTTTGTGTATGTATGCGTGTGTGTGTGTATGTGTGTGCTGTATGCGTGTGTGTGTATGTATGCCTGTGTTTGCGTACGTGTGTGTGTGTGTGCGTGTTTCTTGTGTAAGCTGAAAGTCGCGAAAAAGTATTGAAATATCTATTGCTCCAAGGGTTCAGGGGATCTCGTAGTCGAGCAGTCTCGACTAGAGCTTTCTTACTTGTTCTCTATTGCAATACTCACTAGTTTATTGCTTATATTTTTTAAAATTTTCATTATCAAAGCATCAAAATAATCAATCGATTTGCTTTTTCTGATTCTCCATCACATATTGCAATAATTACTGAGTTCATTTTTCTCTATTGCAATACTCACTAGATTATTGCCGAATACTTTAAAATGTTCTGTTATGAAAGAATCAAAATATTGAATCGATTTGCTTTTTCTTATTCTATATCACATGTTGCAATAATTACTGAATTCATTTTTCTCTATTGCAATACTTACTAGATTATTGCTTAATTTTTTTTAAATTTTCATTATCAAAGCATCAAAATATTGAATCGATCTGCTTTTTCTGTTTCTCCATCACATGTTGCAATAATTGTTGAATTAATTTTTCTCTATTGCAATACTCACTAGATTATTGCCGAATACTTTAAAATTTTCTGTTATGAAAGCATCAAAATATTGAATCGATTTGCTTTTTCTTATTCTATATCACATGTTGCAATAATTACTGAATTCATTTTTCTCTATTGCAATACTTACTAGATTATTGCTTAATTTTTTTTAAATTTTCATTATCAAAGCATCAATATAATGAATCGATTTGCTTTTTCTGATTCTCCATCACATGTTGCAATAATTACTGAATTCATTTTTCTCTATTGCAATACTTACTAGTTTATTGCCGAATACTTTAAAATTTTCTTTTATCAAAGCATCAAAATATTGAATCGATCTGCTTTTTCTGTTTCTCCATCACATGTTGCAATAATTGTTGAATTAATTTTTCTCCATTTTAATACATACTAGTTTATTACCAAATATTTTAAATTTTCTGTTATGAATGCATTAAAATATTGAATCGATTTGCTTTTTCTGATTCTCCGTCACATGTTGCAATAATTACTGAATTCATTTTACTCTATTGCAATACTTACTAGTTTATTGCCGAATACTTTAAAATTTTCTATTATCAAAGCATCAAAATAATTAATCGATTTGCTTTTTCTGATTCTATATCATATGTTGCAATAATTACTGAATTAATTTTCCTCTATTGCAATACTTACTAGTTTATTGCCAAATACTTTAAAATTTTCTGTTATGAAAGAATCAAAATATTGAATCGATTTGCTTTTTCTTATTCTATATCACATGTTGCAATAATTACTGAATTCATTTTTCTCTATTGCAATACTCACTAGATTATTTCCGAATACTTTAAAATTTTCTGTTATGAAAGCATCAAAATATTGAATCGATTTGCTTTTTCTGATTCTCCATCACATGTTGCAATAATTACTGAATTCATTTTTCTCTATTGCAATACTTACTAGTTTATTGCCGAATACTTTAAAATTTTCTGTTATGAAAGCATTAAAATATTGAATCGATTTGCTTTTTCTGATTCTCCGTCACATGTTGCAATAATTACTGAATTCATTTTTCTCTATTGCAATACTTACTAGTTTATTGCCGAATACTTTAAAATTTTCTATTATCAAAGCATCAAAATAATTAATCGATTTGCTTTTTCTGATTCTATATCACATGTTGAAATAATTACTGTATTCATTTTTCTCTATTGCAATACTCACTAGTTTATTGCTTAATTTTTTAAAATTTTCTATTATCAAAGCATCAAAATAATGAATCGATTTGCTTTTTCTGATTCTCCATCACATGTTGCAATAATTACTGAATTCATTTTTCTCTATTGCAATACTTACTAGTTTATTGCCGAATACTTTAAAATTTTCTGTTATGAAAGCATTAAAATATTGAATCGATTTGCTTTTTCTGATTCTCCGACACATGTTGCAATAATTACTGAATTCATTTTTCTCTATTGCAATACTTACTAGTTTATTGCCGAATACTTTAAAATTTTCTGTTATGAAAGCATCAAAATAATGAATCGATTTGCTTTTTCTGATTCTATATCACATGTTGCAATAATTACTGAATTCATTTTCCTCTATTGCAATACTTACTAGTTTATTGCCGAATACTTTAAAATTTTCTGTTATGAAAGCATCAAAATATTGAATCGATTTGCTTTTTCTTATTCTATATCACATGTTGCAATAATTACTGAATTCATTTTTCTCTATTGCAATACTCACTAGATTATTGCCGAATACTTTAAAATTTTCTGTTATGAAAGCATCAAAATATTGAATCGATTTGCTTTTTCTGATTCTATATCACATGTTGCAATAATTAATGAATTCATTTTTCTCTATTGCCATACTTACTAGTTTATTGCCGAATACTTTAAAAATTTTCTGTTATGAAAGCATCAAAATATTGAATCGCTTCGCTTTTTCTGATTCTATATCACATGTTGCAATAATTACTGAATTCATTTTTCTCTATTGCAATACTTACTAGATTATTGCTTAATTTTTTTTAATTTTTCATTATCAAAGCATCAATATAATATATCGATTTGCTTTTTCTGATTCTCCATCACATGTTGCAATAATTACTGAATTCATTTTTCTCTATTGCAATATTTACTAGTTTATTGCCGAATACTTTAAAATTTTCTGTTATGAAAGCATCAAAATATTGAATCGATTTGCTTTTTCTTATTCTATATCACATGTTGCAATAATTACTGAATTCATTTTTCTCTATTGCAATACTCACTAGATTATTTCCGAATACTTTAAAATTTTCTGTTATGAAAGCATCAAAATATTGAATCGATTTGCTTTTTCTGATTCTCCATCACATGTTGCAATAATTACTGAATTCATTTTTCTCTATTGCAATACTTACTAGTTTATTGCCGAATACTTTAAAATTTTCTATTATCAAAGCATCAAAATAATGAATCGATTTGCTTTTTCTGATTCTATATCACATGTTGCAATAATTACTGAATTCATTTTCCTCTATTGCAATACTTACTAGTTTATTGCCGAATACTTTAAAATTTTCTGTTATGAAAGCATCAAAATATTGAATCGATTTGCTTTTTCTTATTCTATATCACATGTTGCAATAATTACTGAATTCATTTTTCTCTATTGCAATACTCACTAGATTATTGCCGAATACTTTAAAATTTTCTGTTATGAAAGCATCAAAATATTGAATCGATTTGCTTTTTCTGATTCTTTATCACATGTTGCAATAATTACTGAATTCATTTTTCTCTATTGCAATACTCACTAGATTATTTCCGAATACTTTAAAATTTTCTGTTATGAAAGCATCAAAATATTGAATCGATTTGCTTTTTCTGATTCTCCATCACATGTTGCAATAATTACTGAATTCATTTTTCTCTATTGCAATATTTACTAGTTTATTGCCGATTACTTTAAAATTTTCTGTTATGAATGCATTAAAATATTGAATCGATTTGCCTTTTCTGATTCTCCGTCACATGTTGCAATAATTACTGAATTCATTTTTCTCTATTGCAATATTTACTAGTTTATTGCCGAATACTTTAAAATTTTCTGTTATCAAAGCATCAAAATATTGAATCGATCTGCTTTTTCTTATTCTATATCTCATGTTGCAATAATTACTGAATTCATTTTTCTCTATTGCAATACTCACTAGATTATTGCCGAATACTTTAAAATTTTCTGTTATGAAAGCATCAAAATATTGAATCGATTTGCTTTTTCTGATTCTTTATCACATGTTGCAATAATTACTGAATTCATTTTTCTCTATTGCAATACTCACTAGATTATTTCCGAATACTTTAAAATTTTCTGTTATGAAAGCATCAAAATATTGAATCGATTTGCTTTTTCTGATTCTCCATCACATGTTGCAATAATTACTGAATTCATTTTTCTCTATTGCAATATTTACTAGTTTATTGCCGATTACTTTAAAATTTTCTGTTATGAAAGCATCAAAATATTGAATCGATTTGCTTTTTCTGATTCTCCATCACATGTTGCAATAATTACTGAATTCATTTTTCTCTATTGCAATATTTACTAGTTTATTGCCGAATACTTTAAAAATTTTCTGTTATGAAAGCATCAAAATATTGAATCGCTTCGCTTTTTCTGATTCTATATCACATGTTGCAATAATTACTGAATTCATTTTTCTCTATTGCAATACTTACTAGATTATTGCTTAATTTTTTTTAAATTTTCATTATCAAAGCATCAAAATAATGAATCGATTTGCTTTTTCTGATTCTCCATCACATGTTGCAATAATTACTGAATTCATTTTTCTCTATTGCAATATTTACTAGTTTATTGCCGAATACTTTAAAATTTTCTGTTATCAAAGCATCAAAATATTGAATCGATCTGCTTTTTCTGTTTCTCCATCACATGTTGCAATAATTGTTGAATTAATTTTTCTCCATTTTAATACTTACTAGTTTATTACCAAATATTTTAAATTTTCTGTTATGAATGCATTAAAATATTGAATCGATTTGCTTTTTCTGATTCTCCGTCACATGTTGCAATAATTACTGAATTCATTTTTCTCTATTGCAATACATACTAGTTTATTGCCGAATACTTTAAAATTTTCTATTATCAAAGCATCAAAATAATGAATCGATTTGCTTTTTCTGATTCTATATCACATGTTGCAATAATTACTGAATTAATTTTTCTCTATTGCAATACTTACTAGTTTATTGCCGAATACTTTAAAATTTTCTATTATCAAAGCATCAAAATAATTAATCGATTTGCTTTTTCTGATTCTATATCACATGTTGCAATAATTACTGAATTCATTTTCCTCTATTGCAATACTTACTAGTTTATTGCCGAATACTTTAAAATTTTATGTTATGAAAGCATCAGAATATTGAATCGATTTGATTTTTCTGATTCTATATTACATATTGAAATAATTACTGTATTCATTTTTCTCTATTGCAATACTCACTGGTTTATTGCTTAATTTTTTTTAAAATTTTCTATTATCAAAGCATCAAAATAATGAATCGATTTGCTTTTTTCTGATTCTATATCACATGTTGCAATAATTACTGAATTAATTTTCCTCTATTGCAATACTTACTAGTTTATTGCCGAATACTTTAAAATTTTCTGTTATGAAAGCATCAAAATATTGAATCGATTTGCTTTTTCTGATTCTATATCACATACTACTGAATTCATTTTTCTCTATTGCAATACTCACTAGATTATTGCCGAATACTTTAAAATTTTCTGTTATGAAAGCATCAAAATATTGAATCGATTTGCTTTTTCTGATTCTCCATCACATGTTGCAATAATTACTGAATTCATTTTTCTCTATTGCAATACTTACTAGTTTATTGCCGAATACTTTAAAATTTTCTGTTATGAAAGCATCAAAATATTGAATCGATTTGTTTTTTCTGATTCTATATCACATGTTGAAATAATTACTGTATTCATTTTTCTCTATTGCAATACTCACTAGTTTATTGCTTAATTTTTTTAAAATTTTCTATTATCAAAGCATCAAAATAATGAATCGATTTGCTTTTTCTGATTCTATATCACATGTTGCAATAATTACTGAATTCATTTTCCTCTATTGCAATACTTACTAGTTTATTGCCGAATACTTTAAAATTTTCTGTTATGAATGCATCAAAATATTGAATCGATTTGCTTTTTCTGATTCTATATCACATACTACTGAATTCATTTTTCTCTATTGCAATACTCACTAGATTATTGCCGAATACTTTAAAATTTTCTGTTATGAAAGCATCAAAATATTGAATCGATTTGCTTTTTCTGATTCTCCATCACATGTTGCAATAATTACAGAATTCATTTTCCTCTATTGCAATAATTACTAGTTTATTGCCGAATACTTTAAAATTTTCTATTATCAAAGCATAAAAATAATGAATCGATTTGCTTTTTCTGATTCTATATCACATGTTGCACTAATTACTGAATTCATTTTCCTCTATTGCAATACTTACTAGTTTATTGCCGAATACTTTAAAATTTTCTGTTATGAAAGCATCAGAATATTGAATCGATTTGCTTTTTCTGATTCTATATCACATGTTGCAATAATTACTGAATTCATTTTGCAATACTTACTAGTTTATTGCCGAATACTTTAAAATTTTATGTTATGAAAGCATTAAAATATTGAATCGATTTGCTTTTTCTGATTCTTCGTCACATGTTGCAATTATTACTGAATTCGTTTTTCTTTATTGCAATACTTACTAGTTTATTGCCGAATACTTTAAAATTTTCTGTTATGAAAGCATCAAAATATTGAATCGATTTGCTTTTTCTGATTCTATATCACATGTTGCAATAATTACTGAATTCGTATTTCTCTATTGCAATACTTACTAGTTTATTGCCGAATACTTAAAAATTTCCTATTATCAAAGCATCAAAATAATGAATCGATTTGCTTTTTCTGATTCTATATCACATGTTGCAATAATTACTGAATTCATTTTCCTCTATTGCAATACTTACTGTTTTATTGCCGAATACTTTAAAATTTTCTGTTATGAAAGCATCAGAATATTGAATCGATTTGCTTTTTCTGATTCTCCATCACATGTTGCAATAATTACTGAATTCATTTTTATACCCTGAACCCATTTTCAATGGGAAATCAGGGTATAATGGTTTTGTTGAAATGTATGTAACAGGGAGAAGGAGGCGTGGCAGACCCCACAAAGTATATATATTCTTGATCAGGGTGACGAGCTGAGTTGATTTGGCCCTGTCCGTCTGTCCGTCTGTCCGTCCGTCCGTATGTATGAACGCGTCGATTTCAGAAGATATAAGAGCTAGAGACTTCAAATTTTTTTTAAAATGTCCGTAATTACAGCGCGCATATCAAGTTTATCATTAAAAATCGATAACTCATCTCGATCTTTTTTTATCGATAAAAAACCTTATCGAAACCCAGTTATAAAATTATATCTTCTACACCTTTATTGCTAGAGACTCCAAATTTTTAATGTATGCCTATATGCAATTTATACAATTTCGGTTTTTGTTAAAATTTACCCCCCACCTCTAAATTCTCCCCCTCACCCTCACTTTTGTAAAAAGCGTATTTCAAATACTAGAGACTTGTGCTTTGGTAATTACATGCATATTCATGTTATAATCATAATCTAAAAATTTCATGAAGATCGTACGTCCATAAAAAAAGTTATTAAACAATTAAGTTCTCATAGTAAGCGCACACTGCAGCCCATGCGTGTTTATGCGTGGTTGCTTGTGTGTGTATGTGTTTGTGTATGTGTGTGTATGCGTTTGTGTATGTATGCGTGTGTGTGTGTATGTGTGTCTGTATGCGTGTGTGTGTATGTATGCCTGTGTTTGCGTACGTGTGTGTGTTTCTTGTGTAAGCTGAAAGTCGCGAAAAAGTATTGAAATATCTATTGCTCCAAGGGTTCAGGGGATCTCGTAGTCGAGCAGTCTCGACTAGAGCTTTCTTACTTGTTCTCTATTGCAATACTCACTAGTTTATTGCTTATATTTTTTAAAATTTTCATTATCAAAGCATCAAAATAATCAATCGATTTGCTTTTTCTGATTCTCCATCACATATTGCAATAATTACTGAGTTCATTTTTCTCTATTGCAATACTCACTAGATTATTGCCGAATACTTTAAAATGTTCTGTTATGAAAGAATCAAAATATTGAATCGATTTGCTTTTTCTTATTCTATATCACATGTTGCAATAATTACTGAATTCATTTTTCTCTATTGCAATACTTACTAGTTTATTGCCGAATACTTTAAAATTTTCTTTTATCAAAGCATCAAAATATTGAATCGATCTGCTTTTTCTGTTTCTCCATCACATGTTGCAATAATTGTTGAATTAATTTTTCTCTATTGCAATACTCACTAGATTATTGCCGAATACTTTAAAATTTTCTGTTATGAAAGCATCAAAATATTGAATCGATTTGCTTTTTCTTATTCTATATCACATGTTGCAATAATTACTGAATTCATTTTTCTCTATTGCAATACTTACTAGATTATTGCTTAATTTTTTTTTAAATTTTCATTATCAAAGCATCAATATAATGAATCGATTTGCTTTTTCTGATTCTCCATCACATGTTGCAATAATTACTGAATTCATTTTTCTCTATTGCAATACTTACTAGTTTATTGCCGAATACTTTAAAATTTTCTTTTATCAAAGCATCAAAATATTGAATCGATCTGCTTTTTCTGTTTCTCCATCACATGTTGCAATAATTGTTGAATTAATTTTTCTCCATTTTAATACATACTAGTTTATTACCAAATATTTTAAATTTTCTGTTATGAATGCATTAAAATATTGAATCGATTTGCTTTTTCTGATTCTCCGTCACATGTTGCAATAATTACTGAATTCATTTTTCTCTATTGCAATACTTACTAGTTTATTGCCGAATACTTTAAAATTTTCTATTATCAAAGCATCAAAATAATTAATCGATTTGCTTTTTCTGATTCTATATCACATGTTGCAATAATTACTGAATTCATTTTCCTCTATTGCAATACTTACTAGTTTATTGCCGAATACTTTAAAATTTTCTGTTATGAAAGCATCAAAATATTGAATCGATTTGCTTTTTCTGATTCTCCATCACATGTTGCAATAATTACTGAATTCATTTTTCTCTATTGCAATACTTACTAATTTATTGCCGAATACTTTAAAATTTTCTGTTATGAAAGCATCAAAATATTGAATCGATTTGCTTTTTCTGATTCTCCATCACATGTTGCAATAATTACTGAATTCATTTTTCTCTATTGCAATACTTACTAGTTTATTGCCGAATACTTTAAAATTTTCTGTTATGAAAGCATTAAAATATTGAATCGATTTGCTTTTTCTGATTCTCCGTCACATGTTGCAATAATTACTGAATTCATTTTTCTCTATTGCAATACTTACTAGTTTATTGCCGAATACTTTAAAATTTTCTATTATCAAAGCATCAAAATAATTAATCGATTTGCTTTTTCTGATTCTATATCACATGTTGCAATAATTACTGAATTCATTTTCCTCTATTGCAATACTTACTAGTTTATTGCCGAATACTTTAAAATTTTCTGTTATGAAAGCATCAAAATATTGAATCGATTTGCTTTTTCTTATTCTATATCACATGTTGCAATAATTACTGAATTCATTTTTCTCTATTGCAATACTCACTAGATTATTTCCGAATACTTTAAAATTTTCTGTTATGAAAGCATCAAAATATTGAATCGATTTGCTTTTTCTGATTCTCCATCACATGTTGCAATAATTACTGAATTCATTTTTCTCTATTGCAATATTTACTAGTTTATTGCCGAATACTTTAAAATTTTCTGTTATGAAAGCATCAAAATATTGAATCGATTTGCTTTTTCTTATTCTATATCACATGTTGCAATAATTACTGAATTCATTTTTCTCTATTGCAATACTCACTAGATTATTTCCGAATACTTTAAAATTTTCTGTTATGAAAGCATCAAAATATTGAATCGATTTGCTTTTTCTGATTCTCCATCACATGTTGCAATAATTACTGAATTCATTTTTCTCTATTGCAATACTTACTAGTTTATTGCCGAATACTTTAAAATTTTCTATTATCAAAGCATCAAAATAATGAATCGATTTGATTTTTCTGATTCTATATCACATGTTGCAATAATTACTGAATTCATTTTCCTCTATTGCAATACTTACTAGTTTATTGCCGAATACTTTAAAATTTTATGTTATGAAAGCATCAGAATATTGAATCGATTTGATTTTTCTGATTCTATATCACATGTTGAAATAATTACTGTATTCATTTTTCTCTATTGCAATACTAACTGGTTTATTGCTTAATTTTTTTTAAATTTTCTATTATCAAAGCATCAAAATAATGAATCGATTTGCTTTTTCTGATTCTATATCACATGTTGCAATAATTACTGAATTCATTTTCCTCTATTGCAATACTTACTAGTTTATTGCCGAATACTTTAAAATTTTCTGTTATGAAAGCATCAAAATATTGAATCGATTTGCTTTTTCTGATTCTATATCACATGTTGCAATAATTACTGAATTAATTTTCCTCTATTGCAATACTTACTAGTTTATTGCCGAATACTTTAAAATTTTCTGTTATGAATGCATTAAAATATTGAATCGATTTGCCTTTTCTGATTCTCCGTCACATGTTGCAATAATTACTGAATTCATTTTTCTCTATTGCAATATTTACTAGTTTATTGCCGAATACTTTAAAATTTTCTGTTATCAAAGCATCAAAATATTGAATCGATCTGCTTTTTCTTATTCTATATCTCATGTTGCAATAATTACTGAATTCATTTTTCTCTATTGCAATACTCACTAGATTATTGCCGAATACTTTAAAATTTTCTGTTATGAAAGCATCAAAATATTGAATCGATTTGCTTTTTCTGATTCTATATCACATGTTGCAATAATTACTGAATTCATTTTTCTCTATTGCAATACTTACTAGTTTATTGCCGAATACTTTAAAAATTTTCTGTTATGAAAGCATCAAAATATTGAATCGCTTCGCTTTTTCTGATTCTATATCACATGTTGCAATAATTACTGAATTCATTTTTCTCTATTGCAATACTTACTAGATTATTGCTTAATTTTTTTAAATTTTCATTATCAAAGCATCAAAATAATGAATCGATTTGCTTTTTCTGATTCTCCATCACATGTTGCAATAATTACTGAATTCATTTTTCTCTATTGCAATATTTACTAGTTTATTGCCGAATACTTTAAAATTTTCTGTTATCAAAGCATCAAAATATTGAATCGATCTGCTTTTTCTGTTTCTCCATCACATGTTGCAATAATTGTTGAATTAATTTTTCTCCATTTTAATACTTACTAGTTTATTACCAAATATTTTAAATTTTCTGTTATGAATGCATTAAAATATTGAATCGATTTGCTTTTTCTGATTCTCCGTCACATGTTGCAATAATTACTGAATTCATTTTTCTCTATTGCAATACATACTAGTTTATTGCCGAATACTTTAAAATTTTCTATTATCAAAGCATCAAAATAATGAATCGATTTGCTTTTTCTGATTCTATATCACATGTTGCAATAATTACTGAATTAATTTTTCTCTATTGCAATACTTACTAGTTTATTGCCGAATACTTTAAAATTTTCTATTATCAAAGCATCAAAATAATGAATCGATTTGCTTTTTCTGATTCTATATCACATGTTGCAATAATTACTGAATTCATTTTCCTCTATTGCAATACTTACTAGTTTATTGCCGAATACTTTAAAATTTTATGTTATGAAAGCATCAGAATATTGAATCGATTTGATTTTTCTGATTCTATATTACATATTGAAATAATTACTGTATTCATTTTTCTCTATTGCAATACTCACTGGTTTATTGCTTAATTTTTTTTAAAATTTTCTATTATCAAAGCATCAAAATAATGAATCGATTTGCTTTTTCTGATTCTATATCACATGTTGCAATAATTACTGAATTAATTTTCCTCTATTGCAATACTTACTAGTTTATTGCCGAATACTTTAAAATTTTCTGTTATGAAAGCATCAAAATATTGAATCGATTTGCTTTTTCTTATTCTATATCACATGTTGCAATAATTACTGAATTCATTTTTTCTCTATTGCAATACTCACTAGATTATTGCCGAATACTTTAAAATTTTCTGTTATGAAAGCATCAAAATATTGAATCGATTTGCTTTTTCTGATTCTCCATCACATGTTGCAATAATTACTGAATTCATTTTTCTCTATTGCAATACTTACTAATTTATTGCCGAATACTTTAAAATTTTCTGTTATGAAAGCATCAAAATATTGAATCGATTTGCTTTTTCTGATTCTCCATCACATGTTGCAATAATTACTGAATTCATTTTTCTCTATTGCAATACTTACTAGTTTATTGCCGAATACTTTAAAATTTTCTGTTATGAAAGCATTAAAATATTGAATCGATTTGCTTTTTCTGATTCTCCGTCACATGTTGCAATAATTACTGAATTCATTTTTCTCTATTGCAATACTTACTAGTTTATTGCCGAATACTTTAAAATTTTCTATTATCAAAGCATCAAAATAATTAATCGATTTGCTTTTTCTGATTCTATATCACATGTTGCAATAATTACTGAATTCATTTTCCTCTATTGCAATACTTACTAGTTTATTGCCGAATACTTTAAAATTTTCTGTTATGAAAGCATCAAAATATTGAATCGATTTGCTTTTTCTTATTCTATATCACATGTTGCAATAATTACTGAATTCATTTTTCTCTATTGCAATACTCACTAGATTATTTCCGAATACTTTAAAATTTTCTGTTATGAAAGCATCAAAATATTGAATCGATTTGCTTTTTCTGATTCTCCATCACATGTTGCAATAATTACTGAATTCATTTTTCTCTATTGCAATATTTACTAGTTTATTGCCGAATACTTTAAAATTTTCTGTTATGAAAGCATCAAAATATTGAATCGATTTGCTTTTTTCTTATTCTATATCACATGTTGCAATAATTACTGAATTCATTTTTCTCTATTGCAATACTCACTAGATTATTTCCGAATACTTTAAAATTTTCTGTTATGAAAGCATCAAAATATTGAATCGATTTGCTTTTTCTGATTCTCCATCACATGTTGCAATAATTACTGAATTCATTTTTCTCTATTGCAATACTTACTAGTTTATTGCCGAATACTTTAAAATTTTCTATTATCAAAGCATCAAAATAATGAATCGATTTGATTTTTCTGATTCTATATCACATGTTGCAATAATTACTGAATTCATTTTCCTCTATTGCAATACTTACTAGTTTATTGCCGAATACTTTAAAATTTTATGTTATGAAAGCATCAGAATATTGAATCGATTTGATTTTTCTGATTCTATATCACATGTTGAAATAATTACTGTATTCATTTTTCTCTATTGCAATACTAACTGGTTTATTGCTTAATTTTTTTTTAAATTTTCTATTATCAAAGCATCAAAATAATGAATCGATTTGCTTTTTCTGATTCTATATCACATGTTGCAATAATTACTGAATTCATTTTCCTCTATTGCAATACTTACTAGTTTATTGCCGAATACTTTAAAATTTTATGTTATGAAAGCATCAGAATATTGAATCGATTTGATTTTTCTGATTCTATATCACATGTTGAAATAATTACTGTATTCATTTTTCTCTATTGCAATACTAACTGGTTTATTGCTTAATTTTTTTTAAATTTTCTATTATCAAAGCATCAAAATAATGAATCGATTTGCTTTTTCTGATTCTATATCACATGTTGCAATAATTACTGAATTCATTTTCCTCTATTGCAATACTTACTAGTTTATTGCCGAATACTTTAAAATTTTCTGTTATGAATGCATTAAAATATTGAATCGATTTGCCTTTTCTGATTCTCCGTCACATGTTGCAATAATTACTGAATTCATTTTTCTCTATTGCAATATTTACTAGTTTATTGCCGAATACTTTAAAATTTTCTGTTATCAAAGCATCAAAATATTGAATCGATCTGCTTTTTCTTATTCTATATCTCATGTTGCAATAATTACTGAATTCATTTTTCTCTATTGCAATACTCACTAGATTATTGCCGAATACTTTAAAATTTTCTGTTATGAAAGCATCAAAATATTGAATCGATTTGCTTTTTCTGATTCTATATCACATGTTGCAATAATTACTGAATTCATTTTTCTCTATTGCAATACTTACTAGTTTATTGCCGAATACTTTAAAAATTTTCTGTTATGAAAGCATCAAAATATTGAATCGCTTCGCTTTTTCTGATTCTATATCACATGTTGCAATAATTACTGAATTCATTTTTCTCTATTGCAATACTTACTAGATTATTGCTTAATTTTTTTAAATTTTCATTATCAAAGCATCAAAATAATGAATCGATTTGCTTTTTCTGATTCTCCATCACATGTTGCAATAATTACTGAATTCATTTTTCTCTATTGCAATATTTACTAGTTTATTGCCGAATACTTTAAAATTTTCTGTTATCAAAGCATCAAAATATTGAATCGATCTGCTTTTTCTGTTTCTCCATCACATGTTGCAATAATTGTTGAATTAATTTTTCTCCATTTTAATACTTACTAGTTTATTACCAAATATTTTAAATTTTCTGTTATGAATGCATTAAAATATTGAATCGATTTGCTTTTTCTGATTCTCCGTCACATGTTGCAATAATTACTGAATTCATTTTTCTCTATTGCAATACATACTAGTTTATTGCCGAATACTTTAAAATTTTCTATTATCAAAGCATCAAAATAATGAATCGATTTGCTTTTTCTGATTCTATATCACATGTTGCAATAATTACTGAATTAATTTTTCTCTATTGCAATACTTACTAGTTTATTGCCGAATACTTTAAAATTTTCTATTATCAAAGCATCAAAATAATGAATCGATTTGCTTTTTCTGATTCTATATCACATGTTGCAATAATTACTGAATTCATTTTCCTCTATTGCAATACTTACTAGTTTATTGCCGAATACTTTAAAATTTTATGTTATGAAAGCATCAGAATATTGAATCGATTTGATTTTTCTGATTCTATATTACATATTGAAATAATTACTGTATTCATTTTTCTCTATTGCAATACTCACTGGTTTATTGCTTAATTTTTTTAAAATTTTCTATTATCAAAGCATCAAAATAATGAATCGATTTGCTTTTTCTGATTCTATATCACATGTTGCAATAATTACTGAATTAATTTTCCTCTATTGCAATACTTACTAGTTTATTGCCGAATACTTTAAAATTTTCTGTTATGAAAGCATCAAAATATTGAATCGATTTGCTTTTTCTTATTCTATATCACATGTTGCAATAATTACTGAATTCATTTTTCTCTATTGCAATACTCACTAGATTATTGCCGAATACTTTAAAATTTTCTGTTATGAAAGCATCAAAATATTGAATCGATTTGCTTTTTCTGATTCTCCATCACATGTTGCAATAATTACTGAATTCATTTTTCTCTATTGCAATACTTACTAGTTTATTGCCGAATACTTTAAAATTTTCTGTTATGAAAGCATCAAAATATTGAATCGATTTGTTTTTTCTGATTCTATATCACATGTTGAAATAATTACTGTATTCATTTTTCTCTATTGCAATACTCACTAGTTTATTGCTTAATTTTTTTAAAATTTTCTATTATCAAAGCATCAAAATAATGAATCGATTTGCTTTTTCTGATTCTATATCACATGTTGCAATAATTACTGAATTCATTTTCCTCTATTGCAATACTTACTAGTTTATTGCCGAATACTTTAAAATTTTCTGTTATGAATGCATCAAAATATTGAATCGATTTGCTTTTTCTGATTCTATATCACATGTTGCAATAATTACTGAATTCATTTTTCTCTATTGCAATACTCACTAGATTATTGCCGAATACTTTAAAATTTTCTGTTATGAAAGCATCAAAATATTGAATCGATTTGCTTTTTCTGATTCTCCATCACATGTTGCAATAATTACAGAATTCATTTTCCTCTATTGCAATAATTACTAGTTTATTGCCGAATACTTTAAAATTTTCTATTATCAAAGCATCAAAATAATGAATCGATTTGCTTTTTCTGATTCTATATCACATGTTGCAATAATTACTGAATTCATTTTCCTCTATTGCAATACTTACTAGTTTATTGCCGAATACTTTAAAATTTTCTGTTATGAAAGCATCAGAATATTGAATCGATTTGCTTTTTCTGATTCTATATCACATGTTGCAATAATTACTGAATTCATTTTGCAATACTTACTAGTTTATTGCCGAATACTTTAAAATTTTCTGTTATGAAAGCATTAAAATATTGAATCGATTTGCTTTTTCTGATTCTTCGTCACATGTTGCAATTATTACTGAATTCGTTTTTCTTTATTGCAATACTTACTAGTTTATTGCCGAATACTTTAAAATTTTCTGTTATGAAAGCATCAAAATATTGAATCGATTTGCTTTTTCTGATTCTATATCACATGTTGCAATAATTACTGAATTCGTTTTTCTCTATTGCAATACTTACTAGTTTATTGCCGAATACTTTAAAATTTCCTGTTATCAAAGCATCAAAATAATGAATCGATTTGCTTTTTTCTGATTCTATATCACATGTTGCAATAATTACTGAATTCATTTTCCTCTATTGCAATACTTACTAGTTTATTGCCGAATACTTTAAAATTTTCTGTTATGAAAGCATCAAAATATTGAATCGATTTGCTTTTTCTGATTCTCCATCACATGTTGCAATAATTACTGAATTCATTTTTCTCTATTGCAATACTTACTAGTTTATTGCCGAATACTTTAAAATTTTCTGTTATGAAAGCATCAGAATATTGAATCGATTTGCTTTTTCTGATTCTATATCACATGTTGCAATAATTACTGAATTCATTTTCCTCTATTGCAATACTTACTAGTTTATTGCCGAATACTTTAAAATTTTCTGTTATGAAAGCATTAAAATATTGAATCGATTTGCTTTTTCTGATTCTTCGTCACATGTTGCAATTATTACTGAATTCGTTTTTCTCTATTGCAATACTTACTAGTTTATTGCCGAATACTTTAAAATTTTCTGTTATGAAAGCATCAAAATAATGAATCGATTTGCTTTTTCTGATTCTATATCACATGTTGCAATAATTACTGAATTCATTTTTCCTCTATTGCAATACTTACTAGTTTATTGCCGAATACTTTAAAATTTTCTGTTATGAAAGCATCAAAATAATGAATCGATTTGCTTTTTCTGATTCTATATCACATGTTGCAATAATTACTGAATTCATTTTCCTCTATTGCAATACTTACTAGTTTATTGCCGAATACTTTAAAATTTTCTGTTATGAAAGCATCAAAATATTGAATCGATTTGATTTTTCTGATTCTATATCACATGTTGAAATAATTACTGTATTCATTTTTCTCTATTGCAATACTTACTAGTTTATTGCCGAATACTTTAAAATTTTCTATTATGAAAGCATCAAAATAATGAATCGATTTGCTTTTTCTGATTCTATATCACATGTTGCAATAATTACTGAATTAATTTTCCTCTATTGCAATACTTACTAGTTTATTGCCGAATACTTTAAAATTTTCTGTTATGAAAGCATCAAAATATTGAATCGATTTGCTTTTTCTGATTCTATATCACATGTTGCAATAATTACTGAATTCATTTTTCTCTATTGCAATACTCACTAGATTATTGCCGAATACTTTAAAATTTTCTGTTATGAAAGCATCAAAATATTGAATCGATTTGCTTTTTCTGATTCTCCATCACATGTTGCAATAATTACAGAATTCATTTTCCTCTATTGCAATAATTACTAGTTTATTGCCGAATACTTTAAAATTTTCTATTATCAAAGCATCAAAATAATGAATCGATTTGCTTTTTCTGATTCTATATCACATGTTGCAATAATTACTGAATTCATTTTCCTCTATTGCAATACTTACTAGTTTATTGCCGAATACTTTAAAATTTTCTGTTATGAAAGCATCAAAATATTGAATCGATTTGCTTTTTCTGATTCTATATCACATGTTGCAATAATTACTGAATTCATTTTCTTATTGCAATACTTACTAGTTTATTGCCGAATACTTTAAAATTTTCTGTTATGAAAGCATTAAAATATTGAATCGATTTGCTTTTTCTGATTCTTCGTCACATGTTGCAATTATTACTGAATTCGTTTTTCTTTATTGCAATACTTACTAGTTTATTGCCGAATACTTTAAAATTTTCTGTTATGAAAGCATCAAAATATTGAATCGATTTGCTTTTTCTGATTCTATATCACATGTTGCAATAATTACTGAATTCATTTTTCTCTATTGCAATACTTACTAGTTTATTGCCGAATACTTTAAAATTTTCTGTTATGAAAGCATCAAAATAATGAATCGATTTGCTTTTTCTGATTCTATATCACATGTTGCAATAATTACTGAATTCATTTTTCCTCTATTGCAATACTTACTAGTTTATTGCCGAATACTTTAAAATTTTCTGTTATGAAAGCATCAAAATATTGAATCGATTTGCTTTTTCTGATTCTCCATCACATGTTGCAATAATTACTGAATTCATTTTTCTCTATTGCAATACTTACTAGTTTATTGCCGAATACTTTAAAATTTTCTGTTATGAAAGCATCAAAATATTGAATCGATTTGCTTTTTCTGATTCTATATCACATGTTGCAATAATTACTGAATTCATTTTCTCTATTGCAATACTTACTAGTTTATTGCCGAATACTTTAAAATTTTCTGTTATGAAAGCATTAAAATATTGAATCGATTTGCTTTTTTCTGATTCTTCGTCACATGTTGCAATAATTACTGAATTCATTTTTCTCTATTGCAATACTTACTAGTTTATTGCCGAATACTTTAAAATTTTCTGTTATGAAAGCATCAAAATAATGAATCGATTTGCTTTTTCTGATTCTATATCACATGTTGCAATAATTACTGAATTCATTTTCCTCTATTGCAATACTTACTAGTTTATTGCCGAATACTTTAAAATTTTCTATTATCAAAGCATCAAAATAATGAATCGATTTGCTTTTTCTGATTCTATATCACATGTTGCAATAATTACTGAATTCATTTTCCTCTATTGCAATACTTACTAGTTTATTGCCGAATACTTTAAAATTTTCTGTTATGAAAGCATCAGAATATTGAATCGATTTGATTTTTCTGATTCTATATCACATGTTGCAATAATTACTGAATTCATTTTTCTCTATTGCAATACTCACTAGTTTATTGCCGAATACTTTTTTAAATTTTCTGTTATCAAAGCATCAAAATAATGAATCGATTTGCTTTTTCTGATTCTATATCACATGTTGCAATAATTACTGAATTAATTTTCCTCTATTGCAATACTTACTAGTTTATTGCCGAATACTTTAAAATTTTCTGTTATGAAAGCATCAAAATATTGAATCGATTTGCTTTTTCTGATTCTATATCACATGTTGCAATAATTACTGAATTCATTTTTCTCTATTGCAATACTCACTAGTTTATTGCCGAATACTTTAAAATTTTCTGTTATGAAAGCATCAAAATATTGAATCGATTTGCTTTTTCTGATTCTCCATCACATGTTGCAATAATTACTGAATTCATTTTTCTCTATTGCAATACTTACTAGTTTATTGCCGAATACTTTAAAATTTTCTGTTATGAAAGCATCAAAATATTGAATCGATTTGTTTTTTCTGATTCTATATCACATGTTGCAATAATTACTGTATTAATTTTTCTATTGCAATACTCACTAGTTTATTGCCTAATTCTTTTAAAATTTTCTGTTATGAAAGCATCAAAATAATGAATCGATTTGCTTTTTTCTGATTCTATATCACATGTTGCAATAATTACTGAATTCATTTTCCTCTATTGCAATACTTACTAGTTTATTGCCGAATACTTTAAAATTTTCTGTTATGAAAGCATCAAAATATTGAATCGATTTGCTTTTTCTGATTCTATATCACATGTTGCAATAATTACTGAATTCATTTTTCTCTATTGCAATACTCACTAGATTATTGCCGAATACTTTAAAATTTTCTGTTATGAAAGCATCAAAATATTGAATCGATTTGCTTTTTCTGATTCTCCATCACATGTTGCAATAATTACAGAATTCATTTTCCTCTATTGCAATAATTACTAGTTTATTGCCGAATACTTTAAAATTTTCTATTATCAAAGCATCAAAATAATGAATCGATTTGCTTTTTCTGATTCTATATCACATGTTGCAATAATTACTGAAATTATTTTCCTCTATTGCAATACTTACTAGTTTATTGCCGAATACTTTAAAATTTTCTGTTATGAAAGCATCAGAATATTGAATCGATTTGCTTTTTCTGATTCTATATCACATGTTGCAATAATTACTGAATTCATTTTCTCTATTGCAATACTTACTAGTTTATTGCCGAATACTTTAAAATTTTCTGTTATGAAAGCATTAAAATATTGAATCGATTTGCTTTTTCTGATTCTTCGTCACATGTTGCAATTATTACTGAATTCGTTTTTCTTTATTGCAATACTTACTAGTTTATTGCCGAATACTTTAAAATTTTCTGTTATGAAAGCATCAAAATATTGAATCGATTTGCTTTTTCTGATTCTATGTCACATGTTGCAATAATTACTGAATTCATTTTTCTCTATTGCAATACTTACTAGTTTATTGCCGAATACTTAAAAATTTTCTGTTATGAAAGCATCAAAATAATGAATCGATTTGCTTTTTCTGATTCTATATCACATGTTGCAATAATTACTGAATTCATTTTCCTCTATTGCAATACTTACTAGTTTATTGCCGAATACTTTAAAATTTTCTGTTATGAAAGCATCAAAATATTGAATCGATTTGCTTTTTCTGATTCTCCATCACATGTTGCAATAATTACTGAATTCATTTTTCTCTATTGCAATACTTACTAGTTTATTGCCGAATACTTTAAAATTTTCTGTTATGAAAGCATCAAAATATTGAATCGATTTGCTTTTTCTGATTCTATATCACATGTTGCAATAATTACTGAATTCATTTTCTCATGCAATACTTACTAGTTTATTGCCGAATACTTTAAAATTTTCTGTTATGAAAGCATTAAAATATTGAATCGATTTGCTTTTTCTGATTCTTCGTCACATGTTGCAATTATTACTGAATTCGTTTTTCTTTATTGCAATACTTACTAGTTTATTGCCGAATACTTTAAAATTTTCTGTTATGAAAGCATAAAAATATTGAATCGATTTGCTTTTTCTGATTCTCCGTCACATGTTGCAATAATTACTGAATTCATTTTTCTCTATTGCAATACTTACTAGTTTATTGCCGAATACTTTAAAATTTTCTGTTATGAAAGCATCAAAATAATGAATCGATTTGCTTTTTCTGATTCTATATCACATGTTGCAATAATTACTGAATTCATTTTCCTCTATTGCAATACTTACTAGTTTATTGCCGAATACTTTAAAATTTTCTGTTATGAAAGCATCAAAATATTGAATCGATTTGCTTTTTTCTGATTCTCCATCACATGTTGCAATAATTACTGAATTCATTTTTCTCTATTGCAATACTTACTAGTTTATTGCCGAATACTTTAAAATTTTCTGTTATGAAAGCATCAAAATATTGAATCGATTTGCTTTTTCTGATTCTATATCACATGTTGCAATAATTACTGAATTCATTTTTCTCTATTGCAATACTTACTAGTTTATTGCCGAATACTTTAAAATTTTCTGTTATGAAAGCATCAAAATAATGAATCGATTTGCTTTTTCTGATTCTATATCACATGTTGCAATAATTACTGAATTCATTTTTCTCTATTGCAATACTTACTAGTTTATTGCCGAATACTTTAAAATTTTCTGTTATGAAAGCATCAAAATATTGAATCGATTTGCTTTTTCTGATTCTCCATCACATGTTGCAATAATTACTGAATTCATTTTTCTCTATTGCAATACTTACTAGTTTATTGCCGAATACTTTAAAATTTTCTGTTATGAATGCATTAAAATATTGAATCGATTTGCTTTTTCTGATTCTCCGTCACATGTTGCAATAATTACTGAATTCATTTTTCTCTATTGCAATACTTACTAGTTTATTGCCGAATACTTTAAAATTTTCTGTTATGAAAGCATCAAAATAATGAATCGATTTGCTTTTTCTGATTCTATATCACATGTTGCAATAATTACTGAATTCATTTTTCTCTATTGCAATACTTACTAGTTTATTGCCGAATACTTTAAAATTTTCTGTTATGAAAGCATCAAAATATTGAATCGATTTGCTTTTTCTGATTCTATATCACATGTTGCAATAATTACTGAATTCATTTTTCTCTATTGCAATACTTACTAGTTTATTGCCGAATACTTTAAAATTTTCTGTTATGAAAGCATCAAAATATTGAATCGATTTGCTTTTTCTGATTCTCCATCACATGTTGCAATAATTACTGAATTCATTTTTCTCTATTGCAATACTTACTAGTTTATTGCCGAATACTTTAAAATTTTCTGTTATGAAAGCATCAAAATATTGAATCGATTTGCTTTTTCTTATTCTATATCACATGTTGCAATAATTACTGAATTCATTTTTCTCTATTGCAATACTCACTAGATTTATTGCCGAATACTTTAAAATTTTCTGTTATGAAAGCATCAAAATATTGAATCGATTTGCTTTTTCTGATTCTCCATCACATGTTGCAATAATTACAGAATTCATTTTCCTCTATTGCAATAATTACTAGTTTATTGCCGAATACTTTAAAATTTTCTGTTATGAAAGCATCAAAATATTGAATCGATTTGCTTTTTCTGATTCTCCATCACATGTTGCAATAATTACTGAATTCATTTTCCTCTATTGCAATACTTACTAGTTTATTGCCGAATACTTTAAAATTTTCTGTTATGAAAGCATCAAAATATTGAATCGATTTGCTTTTTCTGATTCTATATCACATGTTGCAATAATTACTGAATTCATTTTCCTCTATTGCAATACTTACTAGTTTATTGCCGAATACTTTAAAATTTTCTGTTATGAATGCATTAAAATATTGAATCGATTTGCTTTTTCTGATTCTATATCACATGTTGCAATAATTACTGAATTCATTTTCCTCTATTGCAATACTTACTAGTTTATTGCCGAATACTTTAAAATTTTCTGTTATGAAAGCATCAAAATATTGAATCGATTTGCTTTTTCTGATTCTATATCACATGTTGCAATAATTACTGAATTCATTTTCCTCTATTGCAATACTTACTAGTTTATTGCCGAATACTTTAAAATTTTCTGTTATGAAAGCATCAAAATATTGAATCGATTTGCTTTTTCTGATTCTATATCACATGTTGCAATAATTACTGAATTCATTTTCCTCTATTGCAATACTTACTAGTTTATTGCCGAATACTTTAAAATTTTCTGTTATGAAAGCATCAAAATATTGAATCGATTTGCTTTTTTCTGATTCTATATCACATGTTGCAATAATTACTGAATTCATTTTCCTCTATTGCAATACTTACTAGTTTATTGCCGAATACTTTAAAATTTTCTGTTATGAAAGCATCAAAATAATGAATCGATTTGCTTTTTCTGATTCTATATCACATGTTGCAATAATTACTGAATTCATTTTCCTCTATTGCAATACTTACTAGTTTATTGCCGAATACTTTAAAATTTTCTGTTATGAAAGCATCAAAATATTGAATCGATTTGCTTTTTCTGATTCTATATCACATGTTGAAATAATTACTGAATTCATTTTTCTCTATTGCAATACTCACTAGTTTATTGCCGAATACTTTAAAATTTTCTGTTATGAAAGCATCAAAATAATGAATCGATTTGCTTTTTCTGATTCTATATCACATGTTGCAATAATTACTGAATTAATTTTCCTCTATTGCAATACTTACTAGTTTATTGCCGAATACTTTAAAATTTTCTGTTATGAAAGCATCAAAATATTGAATCGATTTGCTTTTTCTGATTCTATATCACATGTTGCAATAATTACTGAATTCATTTTTCTCTATTGCAATACTCACTAGATTATTGCCGAATACTTTAAAATTTTCTGTTATGAAAGCATCAAAATATTGAATCGATTTGCTTTTTCTGATTCTCCATCACATGTTGCAATAATTACAGAATTCATTTTCCTCTATTGCAATAATTACTAGTTTATTGCCGAATACTTTAAAATTTTCTATTATCAAAGCATCAAAATAATGAATCGATTTGCTTTTTCTGATTCTATATCACATGTTGCAATAATTACTGAATTCATTTTCCTCTATTGCAATACTTACTAGTTTATTGCCGAATACTTTAAAATTTTCTGTTATGAAAGCATCAGAATATTGAATCGATTTGCTTTTTCTGATTCTATATCACATGTTGCAATAATTACTGAATTCATTTTTCTCTATTGCAATACTTACTAGTTTATTGCCGAATACTTTAAAATTTTCTGTTATGAAAGCATTAAAATATTGAATCGATTTGCTTTTTCTGATTCTTCGTCACATGTTGCAATTATTACTGAATTCGTTTTTCTTTATTGCAATACTTACTAGTTTATTGCCGAATACTTTAAAATTTTCTGTTATGAAAGCATCAAAATATTGAATCGATTTGCTTTTTCTGATTCTATATCACATGTTGCAATAATTACTGAATTCATTTTCTCTATTGCAATACTTACTAGTTTATTGCCGAATACTTTAAAATTTTCTGTTATGAAAGCATCAAAATAATGAATCGATTTGCTTTTTCTGATTCTATATCACATGTTGCAATAATTACTGAATTCATTTTCCTCTATTGCAATACTTACTAGTTTATTGCCGAATACTTTAAAATTTTCTGTTATGAAAGCATCAAAATATTGAATCGATTTGCTTTTTCTGATTCTCCATCACATGTTGCAATAATTACTGAATTCATTTTTCTCTATTGCAATACTTACTAGTTTATTGCCGAATACTTTAAAATTTTCTGTTATGAAAGCATCAAAATATTGAATCGATTTGCTTTTTCTGATTCTATATCACATGTTGCAATAATTACTGAATTCATTTTCCTCTATTGCAATACTTACTAGTTTATTGCCGAATACTTTAAAATTTTCTGTTATGAAAGCATTAAAATATTGAATCGATTTGCTTTTTCTGATTCTTCGTCACATGTTGCAATTATTACTGAATTCGTTTTTCTCTATTGCAATACTTACTAGTTTATTGCCGAATACTTTAAAATTTTCTGTTATGAAAGCATCAAAATATTGAATCGATTTGCTTTTTCTGATTCTATATCACATGTTGCAATAATTACTGAATTCATTTTTCTCTATTGCAATACTTACTAGTTTATTGCCGAATACTTTAAAATTTTCTGTTATGAAAGCATCAAAATATTGAATCGATTTGCTTTTTCTGATTCTATATCACATTGTTGCAATAATTACTGAATTCATTTTCCTCTATTGCAATACTTACTAGTTTATTGCCGAATACTTTAAAATTTTCTGTTATGAAAGCATCAAAATATTGAATCGATTTGCTTTTTCTGATTCTATATCACATGTTGCAATAATTACTGAATTCATTTTTCTCTATTGCAATACTTACTAGTTTATTGCCGAATACTTTTAAAATTTTCTGTTATGAAAGCATCAAAATAATGAATCGATTTGCTTTTTCTGATTCTATATCACATGTTGCAATAATTACTGAATTCATTTTCCTCTATTGCAATACTTACTAGTTTATTGCCGAATACTTTAAAATTTTCTGTTATGAAAGCATCAAAATATTGAATCGATTTGCTTTTTCTGATTCTATATCACATGTTGCAATAATTACTGAATTCATTTTTCTCTATTGCAATACTCACTAGTTTATTGCCGAATACTTTAAAATTTTCTGTTATGAAAGCATCAAAATATTGAATCGATTTGCTTTTTCTGATTCTCCATCACATGTTGCAATAATTACTGAATTCATTTTTCTCTATTGCAATACTTACTAGTTTATTGCCGAATACTTTAAAATTTTCTGTTATGAAAGCATCAAAATATTGAATCGATTTGTTTTTTCTGATTCTATATCACATGTTGCAATAATTACTGAATTCATTTTTCTCTATTGCAATACTTACTAGTTTATTGCCGAATACTTTAAAATTTTCTGTTATGAAAGCATCAAAATATTGAATCGATTTGCTTTTTCTGATTCTATATCACATGTTGCAATAATTACTGAATTCATTTTTCTCTATTGCAATACTTACTAGTTTATTGCCGAATACTTTAAAATTTTCTGTTATGAAAGCATCAAAATATTGAATCGATTTGCTTTTTCTGATTCTATATCACATGTTGCAATAATTACTGAATTCATTTTTCTCTATTGCAATACTTACTAGTTTATTGCCGAATACTTTAAAATTTTCTGTTATGAAAGCATCAAAATATTGAATCGATTTGCTTTTTCTGATTCTCCATCACATGTTGCAATAATTACAGAATTCATTTTCCTCTATTGCAATAATTACTAGTTTATTGCCGAATACTTTAAAATTTTCTATTATCAAAGCATCAAAATAATGAATCGATTTGCTTTTTCTGATTCTATATCACATGTTGCAATAATTACTGAATTCATTTTCCTCTATTGCAATACTTACTAGTTTATTGCCGAATACTTTAAAATTTTCTGTTATGAAAGCATCAAAATATTGAATCGATTTGCTTTTTCTGATTCTATATCACATGTTGCAATAATTACTGAATTCATTTTCCTCTATTGCAATACTTACTAGTTTATTGCCGAATACTTTAAAATTTTCTGTTATGAAAGCATTAAAATATTGAATCGATTTGCTTTTTCTGATTCTTCGTCACATGTTGCAATAATTACTGAATTCGTTTTTCTTTATTGCAATACTTACTAGTTTATTGCCGAATACTTTAAAATTTTCTGTTATGAAAGCATCAAAATATTGAATCGATTTGCTTTTTCTGATTCTATATCACATGTTGCAATAATTACTGAATTCATTTTTCTCTATTGCAATACTTACTAGTTTATTGCCGAATACTTTAAAATTTTCTGTTATGAAAGCATCAAAATATTGAATCGATTTGCTTTTTCTGATTCTATATCACATGTTGCAATAATTACTGAATTCATTTTCCTCTATTGCAATACTTACTAGTTTATTGCCGAATACTTTAAAATTTTCTGTTATGAAAGCATCAAAATATTGAATCGATTTGCTTTTTCTGATTCTCCATCACATGTTGCAATAATTACTGAATTCATTTTTCTCTATTGCAATACTTACTAGTTTATTGCCGAATACTTTAAAATTTTCTGTTATGAAAGCATCAAAATATTGAATCGATTTGCTTTTTCTGATTCTATATCACATGTTGCAATAATTACTGAATTCATTTTGCTCTATTGCAATACTTACTAGTTTATTGCCGAATACTTTAAAATTTTCTGTTATGAAAGCATTAAAATATTGAATCGATTTGCTTTTTCTGATTCTTCGTCACATGTTGCAATTATTACTGAATTCGTTTTTCTTTATTGCAATACTTACTAGTTTATTGCCGAATACTTTAAAATTTTCTGTTATGAAAGCATCAAAATATTGAATCGATTTGCTTTTTCTGATTCTCCGTCACATGTTGCAATAATTACTGAATTCATTTTTCTCTATTGCAATACTTACTAGTTTATTGCCGAATACTTTAAAATTTTCTGTTATGAAAGCATCAAAATATTGAATCGATTTGCTTTTTCTGATTCTATATCACATGTTGCAATAATTACTGAATTCATTTTCCTCTATTGCAATACTTACTAGTTTATTGCCGAATACTTTAAAATTTTCTGTTATGAAAGCATCAAAATATTGAATCGATTTGCTTTTTCTGATTCTATATCACATGTTGCAATAATTACTGAATTCATTTTTCTCTATTGCAATACTTACTAGTTTATTGCCGAATACTTTAAAATTTTCTGTTATGAAAGCATCAAAATATTGAATCGATTTGCTTTTTCTGATTCTATATCACATGTTGCAATAATTACTGAATTCATTTTCTCTATTGCAATACTTACTAGTTTATTGCCGAATACTTTAAAATTTTCTGTTATGAAAGCATCAAAATATTGAATCGATTTGCTTTTTCTGATTCTATATCACATGTTGCAATAATTACTGAATTCATTTTCCTCTATTGCAATACTTACTAGTTTATTGCCGAATACTTTAAAATTTTCTGTTATGAAAGCATCAAAATATTGAATCGATTTGCTTTTTTCTGATTCTCCATCACATGTTGCAATAATTACTGAATTCATTTTTCTCTATTGCAATACTTACTAGTTTATTGCCGAATACTTTAAAATTTTCTGTTATGAAAGCATTAAAATATTGAATCGATTTGCTTTTTCTGATTCTCCGTCACATGTTGCAATAATTACTGAATTCATTTTTCTCTATTGCAATACTTACTAGTTTATTGCCGAATACTTTAAAATTTTCTGTTATGAAAGCATCAAAATAATGAATCGATTTGCTTTTTCTGATTCTATATCACATGTTGCAATAATTACTGAATTCATTTTTCTCTATTGCAATACTTACTAGTTTATTGCCGAATACTTTAAAATTTTCTGTTATGAAAGCATCAAAATATTGAATCGATTTGCTTTTTCTGATTCTATATCACATGTTGCAATAATTACTGAATTCATTTTTCTCTATTGCAATACTTACTAGTTTATTGCCGAATACTTTAAAATTTTCTGTTATGAAAGCATCAAAATATTGAATCGATTTGCTTTTTCTGATTCTCCATCACATGTTGCAATAATTACTGAATTCATTTTTCTCTATTGCAATACTTACTAGTTTATTGCCGAATACTTTAAAATTTTCTGTTATGAAAGCATCAAAATATTGAATCGATTTGCTTTTTCTTATTCTATATCACATGTTGCAATAATTACTGAATTCATTTTCTCTCTATTGCAATACTTACTAGTTTATTGCCGAATACTTTAAAATTTTCTGTTATGAAAGCATCAAAATATTGAATCGATTTGCTTTTTCTGATTCTCCATCACATGTTGCAATAATTACAGAATTCATTTTCCTCTATTGCAATAATTACTAGTTTATTGCCGAATACTTTAAAATTTTCTGTTATGAAAGCATCAAAATATTGAATCGATTTGCTTTTTCTGATTCTATATCACATGTTGCAATAATTACTGAATTCATTTTCCTCTATTGCAATACTTACTAGTTTATTGCCGAATACTTTAAAATTTTCTGTTATGAAAGCATCAAAATATTGAATCGATTTGCTTTTTCTGATTCTATATCACATGTTGCAATAATTACTGAATTCATTTTCCTCTATTGCAATACTTACTAGTTTATTGCCGAATACTTTAAAATTTTCTGTTATGAAAGCATCAAAATATTGAATCGATTTGCTTTTTCTGATTCTATATCACATGTTGCAATAATTACTGAATTCATTTTCCTCTATTGCAATACTTACTAGTTTATTGCCGAATACTTTAAAATTTTCTGTTATGAAAGCATCAAAATATTGAATCGATTTGCTTTTTCTGATTCTATATCACATGTTGCAATAATTACTGAATTCATTTTCCTCTATTGCAATAATTACTAGTTTATTGCCGAATACTTTAAAATTTTCTGTTATGAAAGCATCAAAATATTGAATCGATTTGCTTTTTCTGATTCTCCATCACATGTTGCAATAATTACTGAATTCATTTTCCTCTATTGCAATACTTACTAGTTTATTGCCGAATACTTTAAAATTTTCTGTTATGAAAGCATCAAAATATTGAATCGATTTGCTTTTTCTGATTCTATATCACATGTTGCAATAATTACTGAATTCATTTTCCTCTATTGCAATACTTACTAGTTTATTGCCGAATACTTTAAAATTTTCTGTTATGAAAGCATTAAAATATTGAATCGATTTGCTTTTTCTGATTCTTCGTCACATGTTGCAATTATTACTGAATTCGTTTTTCTTTATTGCAATACTTACTAGTTTATTGCCGAATACTTTAAAATTTTCTGTTATGAAAGCATCAAAATATTGAATCGATTTGCTTTTTCTGATTCTATATCACATGTTGCAATAATTACTGAATTCATTTTTCTCTATTGCAATACTTACTAGTTTATTGCCGAATACTTTAAAATTTTCTGTTATGAAAGCATCAAAATATTGAATCGATTTGCTTTTTCTGATTCTATATCACATGTTGCAATAATTACTGAATTCATTTTCCTCTATTGCAATACTTACTAGTTTATTGCCGAATACTTTAAAATTTTCTGTTATGAAAGCATCAAAATATTGAATCGATTTGCTTTTTCTGATTCTATATCACATGTTGCAATAATTACTGAATTCATTTTTCTCTATTGCAATACTTACTAGTTTATTGCCGAATACTTTAAAATTTTCTGTTATGAAAGCATCAAAATATTGAATCGATTTGCTTTTTTCTGATTCTATATCACATGTTGCAATAATTACTGAATTCATTTTTCTCTATTGCAATACTTACTAGTTTATTGCCGAATACTTTAAAATTTTCTGTTATGAAAGCATCAAAATAATGAATCGATTTGCTTTTTTCTGATTCTATATCACATGTTGCAATAATTACTGAATTCATTTTCCTCTATTGCAATACTTACTAGTTTATTGCCGAATACTTTAAAATTTTCTGTTATGAAAGCATCAAAATATTGAATCGATTTGCTTTTTCTGATTCTCCATCACATGTTGCAATAATTACTGAATTCATTTTTCTCTATTGCAATACTTACTAGTTTATTGCCGAATACTTTAAAATTTTCTGTTATGAAAGCATCAAAATATTGAATCGATTTGCTTTTTCTGATTCTCCGTCACATGTTGCAATAATTACTGAATTCATTTTTCTCTATTGCAATACTTACTAGTTTATTGCCGAATACTTTAAAATTTTCTGTTATGAAAGCATCAAAATAATGAATCGATTTGCTTTTTCTGATTCTATATCACATGTTGCAATAATTACTGAATTCATTTTTCTCTATTGCAATACTTACTAGTTTATTGCCGAATACTTTAAAATTTTCTGTTATGAAAGCATCAAAATATTGAATCGATTTGCTTTTTCTGATTCTATATCACATGTTGCAATAATTACTGAATTCATTTTTCTCTATTGCAATACTTACTAGTTTATTGCCGAATACTTTAAAATTTTCTGTTATGAAAGCATCAAAATATTGAATCGATTTGCTTTTTCTGATTCTCCATCACATGTTGCAATAATTACTGAATTCATTTTTCTCTATTGCAATACTTACTAGTTTATTGCCGAATACTTTAAAATTTTCTGTTATGAAAGCATCAAAATATTGAATCGATTTGCTTTTTCTTATTCTATATCACATGTTGCAATAATTACTGAATTCATTTTTCTCTATTGCAATACTCACTAGTTTATTGCCGAATACTTTAAAATTTTCTGTTATGAAAGCATCAAAATATTGAATCGATTTGCTTTTTCTGATTCTCCATCACATGTTGCAATAATTACAGAATTCATTTTCCTCTATTGCAATAATTACTAGTTTATTGCCGAATACTTTAAAATTTTCTGTTATGAAAGCATCAAAATATTGAATCGATTTGCTTTTTCTGATTCTATATCACATGTTGCAATAATTACTGAATTCATTTTCCTCTATTGCAATACTTACTAGTTTATTGCCGAATACTTTAAAATTTTCTGTTATGAAAGCATCAAAATATTGAATCGATTTGCTTTTTCTGATTCTATATCACATGTTGCAATAATTACTGAATTCATTTTCCTCTATTGCAATACTTACTAGTTTATTGCCGAATACTTTAAAATTTTCTGTTATGAATGCATTAAAATATTGAATCGATTTGCTTTTTCTGATTCTATATCACATGTTGCAATAATTACTGAATTCATTTTTCCTCTATTGCAATACTTACTAGTTTATTGCCGAATACTTTAAAATTTTCTGTTATGAAAGCATCAAAATATTGAATCGATTTGCTTTTTCTGATTCTATATCACATGTTGCAATAATTACTGAATTCATTTTCCTCTATTGCAATACTTACTAGTTTATTGCCGAATACTTTAAAATTTTCTGTTATGAAAGCATCAAAATATTGAATCGATTTGCTTTTTCTGATTCTATATCACATGTTGCAATAATTACTGAATTCATTTTTCTCTATTGCAATACTTACTAGTTTATTGCCGAATACTTTAAAATTTTCTGTTATGAAAGCATCAAAATATTGAATCGATTTGCTTTTTCTGATTCTATATCACATGTTGCAATAATTACTGAATTCATTTTCCTCTATTGCAATACTTACTAGTTTATTGCCGAATACTTTAAAATTTTCTGTTATGAAAGCATCAAAATATTGAATCGATTTGCTTTTTCTGATTCTATATCACATGTTGCAATAATTACTGAATTCATTTTTCTCTATTGCAATACTTACTAGTTTATTGCCGAATACTTTAAAATTTTCTGTTATGAAAGCATCAAAATATTGAATCGATTTGCTTTTTCTGATTCTATATCACATGTTGCAATAATTACAGAATTCATTTTCCTCTATTGCAATAATTACTAGTTTATTGCCGAATACTTTAAAATTTTCTGTTATGAAAGCATCAAAATATTGAATCGATTTGCTTTTTCTGATTCTCCATCACATGTTGCAATAATTACTGAATTCATTTTCCTCTATTGCAATACTTACTAGTTTATTGCCGAATACTTTAAAATTTTCTGTTATGAAAGCATCAAAATATTGAATCGATTTGCTTTTTCTGATTCTATATCACATGTTGCAATAATTACTGAATTCATTTTCCTCTATTGCAATACTTACTAGTTTATTGCCGAATACTTTTAAAATTTTCTGTTATGAAAGCATCAAAATAATGAATCGATTTGCTTTTTCTGATTCTATATCACATGTTGCAATAATTACTGAATTCATTTTCCTCTATTGCAATACTTACTAGTTTATTGCCGAATACTTTAAAATTTTCTGTTATGAAAGCATTAAAATATTGAATCGATTTGCTTTTTCTGATTCTTCGTCACATGTTGCAATTATTACTGAATTCGTTTTTCTTTATTGCAATACTTACTAGTTTATTGCCGAATACTTTAAAATTTTCTGTTATGAAAGCATCAAAATATTGAATCGATTTGCTTTTTCTGATTCTATATCACATGTTGCAATAATTACTGAATTCGTTTTTCTCTATTGCAATACTTACTAGTTTATTGCCGAATACTTTAAAATTTTCTGTTATGAAAGCATCAAAATATTGAATCGATTTGCTTTTTCTGATTCTATATCACATGTTGCAATAATTACTGAATTCATTTTCCTCTATTGCAATACTTACTGTTTTATTGCCGAATACTTTAAAATTTTCTGTTATGAAAGCATCAAAATATTGAATCGATTTGCTTTTTCTGATTCTCCATCACATGTTGCAATAATTACTGAATTCATTTTTCTCTATTGCAATACTTACTAGTTTATTGCCGAATACTTTAAAATTTTCTGTTATGAAAGCATCAGAATATTGAATCGATTTGCTTTTTCTGATTCTATATCACATGTTGCAATAATTACTGAATTCATTTTCCTCTATTGCAATACTTACTAGTTTATTGCCGAATACTTTAAAATTTTCTGTTATGAAAGCATTAAAATATTGAATCGATTTGCTTTTTCTGATTCTTCGTCACATGTTGCAATTATTACTGAATTCGTTTTTCTCTATTGCAATAGTTACTAGTTTATTGCCGAATACTTTAAAATTTTCTGTTATGAAAGCATCAAAATAATGAATCGATTTGCTTTTTCTGATTCTATATCACATGTTGCAATAATTACTGAATTCATTTTCCTCTATTGCAATACTTACTAGTTTATTGCCGAATACTTTAAAATTTTCTATTATCAAAGCATCAAAATAATGAATCGATTTGCTTTTTCTGATTCTATATCACATTTTGCAATAATTACTGAATTCATTTTCCTCTATTGCAATACTTACTAGTTTATTGCCGAATACTTTAAAATTTTCTGTTATGAAAGCATCAGAATATTGAATCGATTTGATTTTTCTGATTCTATATCACATATTGAAATAATTACTGTATTCATTTTTCTCTATTGCAATACTCACTGGTTTATTGCTTAATTTTTTTAAAATTTTCTATTATCAAAGCATCAAAATAATGAATCGATTTGCTTTTTCTGATTCTATATCACATGTTGCAATAATTACTGAATTAATTTTCCTCTATTGCAATACTTACTAGTTTATTGCCGAATACTTTAAAATTTTCTGTTATGAAAGCATCAAAATATTGAATCGATTTGCTTTTTCTGATTCTATATCACATGTTGCAATAATTACTGAATTCATTTTTCTCTATTGCAATACTCACTAGATTATTGCCGAATACTTTAAAATTTTCTGTTATGAAAGCATCAAAATATTGAATCGATTTGCTTTTTCTGATTCTCCATCACATGTTGCAATAATTACAGAATTCATTTTTCCTCTATTGCAATAATTACTAGTTTATTGCCGAATACTTTAAAATTTTCTATTATCAAAGCATCAAAATAATGAATCGATTTGCTTTTTCTGATTCTATATCACATGTTGCAATAATTACTGAATTCATTTTCCTCTATTGCAATACTTACTAGTTTATTGCCGAATACTTTAAAATTTTCTGTTATGAAAGCATCAGAATATTGAATCGATTTGCTTTTTCTGATTCTATATCACATGTTGCAATAATTACTGAATTCATTTTTGCAATACTTACTAGTTTATTGCCGAATACTTTAAAATTTTCTGTTATGAAAGCATTAAAATATTGAATCGATTTGCTTTTTCTGATTCTTCGTCACATGTTGCAATTATTACTGAATTCGTTTTTCTTTATTGCAATACTTACTAGTTTATTGCCGAATACTTTAAAATTTTCTGTTATGAAAGCATCAAAATATTGAATCGATTTGCTTTTTCTGATTCTATATCACATGTTGCAATAATTACTGAATTCGTTTTTCTCTATTGCAATACTTACTAGTTTATTGCCGAATACTTTAAAATTTTCTATTATCAAAGCATCAAAATAATGAATCGATTTGCTTTTTCTGATTCTATATCACATGTTGCAATAATTACTGAATTCATTTTCCTCTATTGCAATACTTACTGTTTTATTGCCGAATACTTTAAAATTTTCTGTTATGAAAGCATCAGAATATTGAATCGATTTGCTTTTTCTGATTCTCCATCACATGTTGCAATAATTACTGAATTCATTTTTCTCTATTGCAATACTTACTAGTTTATTGCCGAATACTTTAAAATTTTCTGTTATGAAAGCATCAAAATATTGAATCGATTTGCTTTTTCTGATTCTATATCACATGTTGCAATAATTACTGAATTCATTTTTTGCAATAACTTACTAGTTTATTGCCGAATACTTTAAAATTTTCTGTTATGAAAGCATTAAAATATTGAATCGATTTGCTTTTTCTGATTCTTCGTCACATGTTGCAATTATTACTGAATTCGTTTTTCTCTATTGCAATAGTTACTAGTTTATTGCCGAATACTTTAAAATTTTCTATTATCAAAGCATCAAAATAATGAATCGATTTGCTTTTTCTGATTCTATATCACATGTTGCAATAATTACTGAATTCATTTTCCTCTATTGCAATACTTACTAGTTTATTGCCGAATACTTTAAAATTTTCTATTATCAAAGCATCAAAATAATGAATCGATTTGCTTTTTCTGATTCTATATCACATTTTGCAATAATTACTGAATTCATTTTCCTCTATTGCAATACTTACTAGTTTATTGCCGAATACTTTAAAATTTTATGTTATGAAAGCATCAGAATATTGAATCGATTTGATTTTTCTGATTCTATATCACATATTGAAATAATTACTGTATTCATTTTTCTCTATTGCAATACTCACTGGTTTATTGCTTAATTTTTTTAAAATTTTCTATTATCAAAGCATCAAAATAATGAATCGATTTGCTTTTTCTGATTCTATATCACATGTTGCAATAATTACTGAATTAATTTTCCTCTATTGCAATACTTACTAGTTTATTGCCGAATACTTTAAAATTTTCTGTTATGAAAGCATCAAAATATTGAATCGATTTGCTTTTTCTTATTCTATATCACATGTTGCAATAATTACTGAATTCATTTTTCTCTATTGCAATACTCACTAGATTATTGCCGAATACTTTAAAATTTTCTGTTATGAAAGCATCAAAATATTGAATCGATTTGCTTTTTCTGATTCTACATCACATGTTGCAATAATTACTGAATTCATTTTTCTCTATTGCAATACTTACTAGTTTATTGCCGAATACTTTAAAATTTTCTGTTATGAAAGCATCAAAATATTGAATCGATTTGTTTTTTCTGATTCTATATCACATGTTGAAATAATTACTGTATTAATTTTTTCTATTGCAATACTCACTAGTTTATTGCTTAATTTTTTTAAAATTTTCTATTATCAAAGCATCAAAATAATGAATCGATTTGCTTTTTCTGATTCTATATCACATGTTGCAATAATTACTGAATTCATTTTCCTCTATTGCAATACTTACTAGTTTATTGCCGAATACTTTAAAATTTTCTGTTATGAAAGCATCAAAATATTGAATCGATTTGCTTTTTCTGATTCTATATCACATGTTGCAATAATTACTGAATTCATTTTTCTCTATTGCAATACTCACTAGATTATTGCCGAATACTTTAAAATTTTCTGTTATGAAAGCATCAAAATATTGAATCGATTTGCTTTTTCTGATTCTCCATCACATGTTGCAATAATTACAGAATTCATTTTCCTCTATTGCAATAATTACTAGTTTATTGCCGAATACTTTAAAATTTTCTATTATCAAAGCATCAAAATAATGAATCGATTTGCTTTTTCTGATTCTATATCACATGTTGCAATAATTAATTTTCCTCTATTGCAATACTTACTAGTTTATTGCCGAATACTTTAAAATTTTCTGTTATGAAAGCATCAGAATATTGAATCGATTTGCTTTTTCTGATTCTATATCACATGTTGCAATAATTACTGAATTCATTTTGCAATACTTACTAGTTTATTGCCGAATACTTTAAAATTTTCTGTTATGAAAGCATTAAAATATTGAATCGATTTGCTTTTTCTGATTCTTCGTCACATGTTGCAATTATTACTGAATTCGTTTTTCTTTATTGCAATACTTACTAGTTTATTGCCGAATACTTTAAAATTTTCTGTTATGAAAGCATCAAAATATTGAATCGATTTGCTTTTTCTGATTCTCCGTCACATGTTGCAATAATTACTTAATTCGTATTTCTATATTGCAATACTTACTAGTTTATTGCCGAATACTTAAAAATTTCCTATTATCAAAGCATCAAAATAATGAATCGATTTGCTTTTTCTGATTCTATATCACATGTTGCAATAATTACTGAATTCATTTTCCTCTATTGCAATACTTACTGTTTTATTGCCGAATACTTTAAAATTTTCTGTTATGAAAGCATCAGAATATTGAATCGATTTGCTTTTTCTGATTCTCCATCACATGTTGCAATAATTACTGAATTCATTTTTCTCTATTGCAATACTTACTAGTTTATTGACGAATACTTTAAAATTTTCTGTTATGAAAGCATCATAATATTGAATCGATTTGCTTTTTCTGATTCTATATCACATGTTGCAATAATTACTGAATTCATTTTTGCAATACTTACTAGTTTATTGCCGAATACTTTAAAATTTTCTGTTATGAAAGCATTAAAATATTGAATCGATTTGCTTTTTCTGATTCTTCGTCACATGTTGCAATTATTACTGAATTCGTTTTTCTTTATTGCAATACTTACTAGTTTATTGCCGAATACTTTAAAATTTTCTGTTATGAAAGCATAAAAATATTGAATCGATTTGCTTTTTCTGATTCTCCGTCACATGTTGCAATAATTACTGAATTCATTTTTCTCTATTGCAATACTTACTAGTTTATTGCCGAATACTTAAAATTTTCCTATTATCAAAGCATCAAAATAATGAATCGATTTGCTTTTTCTGATTCTATATCACATGTTGCAATAATTACTGAATTCATTTTCCTCTATTGCAATACTTACTAGTTTATTGCCGAATACTTTAAAATTTTCTGTTATGAAAGCATCAGAATATTGAATCGATTTGCTTTTTCTGATTCTATATCACATGTTGCAATAATTACTGAATTCATTTTTTGCAATACTTACTAGTTTATTGCCGAATACTTTAAAATTTTCTGTTATGAAAGCATCAAAATATTGAATCGATTTGCTTTTTCTGATTCTATATCACATGTTGCAATAATTACTGCATTCGTATTTCTCTATTGATATACTTACTAGTTTATTGCCGAATACTTAAAAATTTCCTATTATCAAAGCATCAAAATAATGAATCGATTTGCTTTTTCTGATTCTATATCACATGTTGCAATAATTACTGAATTCATTTTCCTCTATTGCAATACTTACTGTTTTATTGCCGAATACTTTAAAATTTTCTGTTATGAAAGCATCAGAATATTGAATCGATTTGCTTTTTCTGATTCTCCATCACATGTTGCAATAATTACTGAATTCATTTTTCTCTATTGCAATACTTACTAGTTTTTTGCCGAATACTTTAAAATTTTCTGTTATGAATGCATTAAAATATTGAATCGATTTGCTTTTTCTGATTCTCCGTCACATGTTGCAATAATTACTGAATTCATTTTTCTCTATTGCAATACTTACTAGTTTATTGCCGAATACTTTAAAATTTTCTGTTATGAAAGCATCAAAATAATGAATCGATTTGCTTTTTCTGATTCTATATCACATGTTGCAATAATTACTGAATTCATTTTTCTCTATTGCAATACTCACTAGATTATTGCCGAATACTTTAAAATTTTCTGTTATGAAAGCATCAAAATATTGAATCGATTTGCTTTTTCTGATTCTATATCACATGTTGCAATAATTACTGAATTCATTTTTCTCTATTGCAATACTCACTAGATTATTGCCGAATACTTTAAAATTTTCTGTTATGAAAGCATCAAAATATTGAATCGATTTGCTTTTTCTGATTCTCCATCACATGTTGCACTAATTACTGAATTCATTTTTCTCTATTGCAATACTTACTAGTTTATTGCCGAATACTTTAAAATTTTCTGTTATGAAAGCATCAAAATATTGAATCGATTTGCTTTTTCTTATTCTATATCACATGTTGCAATAATTACTGAATTCATTTTTCTCTATTGCAATACTCACTAGATTATTGCCGAATACTTTAAAATTTTCTGTTATGAAAGCATCAACATATTGAATCGATTTGCTTTTTCTGATTCTCCATCACATGTTGCAATAATTACAGAATTCATTTTCCTCTATTGCAATAATTACTAGTTTATTGCCGAATACTTTAAAATTTTCTGTTATGAAAGCATCAAAATATTGAATCGATTTGCTTTTTCTGATTCTCCATCACATGTTGCAATAATTACTGAATTCATTTTCCTCTATTGCAATACTTACTAGTTTATTGCCTAATACTTTAAAATTTTCTGTTATGAAAGCATCGGAATATTGAATCGATTTGCTTTTTCTGATTATATATCACATGTTGCAATAATTACTGAATTCATTTTCCTCTATTGCAATACTTACTAGTTTATTGCCGAATACTTTAAAATTTTCTGTTATGAATGCATTAAAATATTGAATCGATTTGCTTTTTCTGATTCTATATCACATGTTGCAATAATTACTGAATTCATTTTCCTCTATTGCAATACTTACTAGTTTATTGCCGAATACTTTAAAATTTTCTGTTATGAAAGCATCAGAATATTGAATCGATTTGCTTTTTCTGATTCTATATCACATGTTGCAATAATTACAGAATTCATTTTCCTCTATTGCAATAATTACTAGTTTATTGCCGAATACTTTAAAATTTTCTGTTATGAAAGCATCAAAATATTGAATCGATTTGCTTTTTCTGATTCTCCATCACATGTTGCAATAATTACTGAATTCATTTTTCTCTATTGCAATACTTACTAGTTTATTGCCGAATACTTTAAAATTTTCTGTTATGAAAGCATCAGAATATTGAATCGATTTGCTTTTTCTGATTCTATATCACATGTTGCAATAATTACTGAATTTCATTTTGCAATACTTACTAGTTTATTGCCGAATACTTTAAAATTTTCTGTTATGAAAGCATTAAAATATTGAATCGATTTGCTTTTTCTGATTCTTCGTCACATGTTGCAATTATTACTGAATTCGTTTTTCTTTATTGCAATACTTACTAGTTTATTGCCGAATACTTTAAAATTTTCTGTTATGAAAGCATAAAAATATTGAATCGATTTGCTTTTTCTGATTCTCCGTCACATGTTGCAATAATTACTGAATTCATTTTTCTCTATTGCAATACTTACTAGTTTATTGCCGAATACTTAAAAATTTCCTATTATCAAAGCATCAAAATAATGAATCGATTTGCTTTTTCTGATTCTATATCACATGTTGCAATAATTACTGAATTCATTTTCCTCTATTGCAATACTTACTAGTTTATTGCCGAATACTTTAAAATTTTCTGTTATGAAAGCATCAGAATATTGAATCGATTTGCTTTTTCTGATTCTATATCACATGTTGCAATAATTACTGAATTCATTTTTGCAATACTTACTAGTTTATTGCCGAATACTTTAAAATTTTCTGTTATGAAAGCATCAAAATATTGAATCGATTTGCTTTTTCTGATTCTATATCACATGTTGCAATAATTACTGCATTCGTATTTCTCTATTGCAATACTTACTAGTTTATTGCCGAATACTTAAAAATTTCCTATTATCAAAGCATCAAAATAATGAATCGATTTGCTTTTTCTGATTCTATATCACATGTTGCAATAATTACTGAATTCATTTTCCTCTATTGCAATACTTACTGTTTTATTGCCGAATACTTTAAAATTTTCTGTTATGAAAGCATCAGAATATTGAATCGATTTGCTTTTTCTGATTCTCCATCACATGTTGCAATAATTACTGAATTCATTTTTCTCTATTGCAATACTTACTAGTTTTTTGCCGAATACTTTAAAATTTTCTGTTATGAATGCATTAAAATATTGAATCGATTTGCTTTTTCTGATTCTCCGTCACATGTTGCAATAATTACTGAATTCATTTTTCTCTATTGCAATACTTACTAGTTTATTGCCGAATACTTTAAAATTTTCTGTTATGAAAGCATCAAAATAATGAATCGATTTGCTTTTTCTGATTCTATATCACATGTTGCAATAATTACTGAATTCATTTTTCTCTATTGCAATACTCACTAGATTATTGCCGAATACTTTAAAATTTTCTGTTATGAAAGCATCAAAATATTGAATCGATTTGCTTTTTCTGATTCTATATCACATGTTGCAATAATTACTGAATTCATTTTTCTCTATTGCAATACTCACTAGATTATTGCCGAATACTTTAAAATTTTCTGTTATGAAAGCATTAAAATATTGAATCGATTTGCTTTTTCTGATTCTCCATCACATGTTGCACTAATTACTGAATTCATTTTTCTCTATTGCAATACTTACTAGTTTATTGCCGAATACTTTAAAATTTTCTGTTATGAAAGCATCAAAATATTGAATCGATTTGCTTTTTCTTATTCTATATCACATGTTGCAATAATTACTGAATTCATTTTTCTCTATTGCAATACTCACTAGATTATTGCCGAATACTTTAAAATTTTCTGTTATGAAAGCATCAAAATATTGAATCGATTTGCTTTTTCTGATTCTCCATCACATGTTGCAATAATTACAGAATTCATTTTCCTCTATTGCAATAATTACTAGTTTATTGCCGAATACTTTAAAATTTTCTGTTATGAAAGCATCAAAATATTGAATCGATTTGCTTTTTCTGATTCTCCATCACATGTTGCAATAATTACTGAATTCATTTTCCTCTATTGCAATACTTACTAGTTTATTGCCTAATACTTTAAAATTTTCTGTTATGAAAGCATCGGAATATTGAATCGATTTGCTTTTTCTGATTATATATCACATGTTGCAATAATTACTGAATTCATTTTCCTCTATTGCAATACTTACTAGTTTATTGCCGAATACTTTAAAATTTTCTGTTATGAATGCATTAAAATATTGAATCGATTTGCTTTTTCTGATTCTATATCACATGTTGCAATAATTACTGAATTCATTTTCCTCTATTGCAATACTTACTAGTTTATTGCCGAATACTTTAAAATTTTCTGTTATGAAAGCATCAGAATATTGAATCGATTTGCTTTTTCTGATTCTATATCACATGTTGCAATAATTACAGAATTCATTTTCCTCTATTGCAATAATTACTAGTTTATTGCCGAATACTTTAAAATTTTCTGTTATGAAAGCATCAAAATATTGAATCGATTTGCTTTTTCTGATTCTCCATCACATGTTGCAATAATTACTGAATTCATTTTCCTCTATTGCAATACTTACTAGTTTATTGCCTAATACTTTAAAATTTTCTGTTATGAAAGCATCGGAATATTGAATCGATTTGCTTTTTCTGATTATATATCACATGTTGCAATAATTACTGAATTCATTTTCCTCTATTGCAATACTCACTAGTTTATTGCTTAATTTTTTTAAAATTTTCTATTATCAAAGCATCAAAATAATGAATCGATTTGCTTTTTCTGATTCTATATCACATGTTGCAATAATTACTGAATTCATTTTCCTCTATTGCAATACTTACTAGTTTATTGCCGAATACTTTAAAATTTTCTGTTATGAAAGCATCAAAATATTGAATCGATTTGCTTTTTCTGATTCTATATCACATGTTGCAATAATTACTGAATTCATTTTCCTCTATTGCAATACTTACTAGTTTATTGCCGAATACTTTAAAATTTTCTGTTATGAAAGCATCAGAATATTGAATCGATTTGCTTTTTCTGATTCTATATCACATGTTGAAATAATTACTGTATTCATTTTTCTCTATTGCAATACTCACTAGTTTATTGCTTAATTTTTTTTTAAATTTTCATTATCAAAGCATCAAAATAATGAATCGATTTGCTTTTTCTGATTCTCCATCACATGTTGCAATAATTACTGAATTCATTTTTCTCTATTGCAATATTTACTAGTTTATTGCCGAATACTTTAAAATTTTCTGTTATCAAAGCATCAAAATATTGAATCGATCTGCTTTTTTCTGTTTCTCCATCACATGTTGCAATAATTGTTGAATTAATTTTTCTCCATTTTAATACTTACTAGTTTATTACCAAATATTTTAAATTTTCTGTTATGAATGCATTAAAATACTGAATCGATTTGCTTTTTCTGATTCTCCGTCACATGTTGCAATAATTACTGAATTCATTTTTCTCTATTGCAATACTTACTAGTTTATTGCCGAATACTTTAAAATTTTCTATTATCAAAGCATCAAAATAATGAATCGATTTGCTTTTTCTGATTCTATATCACATGTTGCAATAATTACTGAATTCATTTTCCTCTATTGCAATACTTACTAGTTTATTGCCGAATACTTTAAAATTTTATGTTATGAAAGCATCAGAATATTGAATCGATTTGATTTTTCTGATTCTATATCACATATTGAAATAATTACTGTATTCATTTTTCTCTATTGCAATACTCACTGGTTTATTGCTTAATTTTTTTTAAATTTTCTATTATCAAAGCATCAAAATAATGAATCGATTTGCTTTTTCTGATTCTATATCACATGTTGCAATAATTACTGAATTCATTTTCCTCTATTGCAATACTTACTAGTTTATTGCCGAATACTTTAAAATTTTCTGTTATGAAAGCATCAAAATATTGAATCGATTTGCTTTTTCTTATTCTATATCACATGTTGCAATAATTACTGAATTCATTTTTCTCTATTGCAATACTCACTAGATTATTGCCGAATACTTTAAAATTTTCTGTTATGAAAGCATCAAAATATTGAATCGATTTGCTTTTTCTGATTCTCCATCACATGTTGCAATAATTACTGAATTCATTTTTCTCTATTGCAATACTTACTAGTTTATTGCCGAATACTTTAAAATTTTCTGTTATGAAAGCATCAGAATATTGAATCGATTTGCTTTTTTCTGATTCTATATCACATGTTGCAATAATTACTGAATTCATTTTGCAATACTTACTAGTTTATTGCCGAATACTTTAAAATTTTCTGTTATGAAAGCATCAAAATATTGAATCGATTTGCTTTTTCTGATTCTATATCACATGTTGCAATAATTACTGCATTCGTTTTTCTCTATTGCAATACTTACTAGTTTATTGCCGAATACTTAAAAATTTCCTATTATCAAAGCATCAAAATAATGAATCGATTTGCTTTTTCTGATTCTATATCACATGTTGCAATAATTACTGAATTCATTTTCCTCTATTGCAATACTTACTGTTTTATTGCCGAATACTTTAAAATTTTCTGTTATGAAAGCATCAGAATATTGAATCGATTTGCTTTTTCTGATTCTCCATCACATGTTGCAATAATTACTGAATTCATTTTTCTCTATTGCAATACTTACTAGTTTTTTGCCGAATACTTTAAAATTTTCTGTTATGAATGCATTAAAATATTGAATCGATTTGCTTTTTTCTGATTCTCCGTCACATGTTGCAATAATTACTGAATTCATTTTTCTCTATTGCAATACTTACTAGTTTATTGCCGAATACTTTAAAATTTTCTGTTATGAAAGCATCAAAATAATGAATCGATTTGCTTTTTTCTGATTCTATATCACATGTTGCAATAATTACTGAATTCATTTTTCTCTATTGCAATACTCACTAGATTATTGCCGAATACTTTAAAATTTTCTGTTATGAAAGCATCAAAATATTGAATCGATTTGCTTTTTCTGATTCTATATCACATGTTGCAATAATTACTGAATTCATTTTTCTCTATTGCAATACTCACTAGATTATTGCCGAATACTTTAAAATTTTCTGTTATGAAAGCATCAAAATATTGAATCGATTTGCTTTTTCTGATTCTCCATCACATGTTGCACTAATTACTGAATTCATTTTTCTCTATTGCAATACTTACTAGTTTATTGCCGAATACTTTAAAATTTTCTGTTATGAAAGCATCAAAATATTGAATCGATTTGCTTTTTCTTATTCTATATCACATGTTGCAATAATTACTGAATTCATTTTTCTCTATTGCAATACTCACTAGATTATTGCCGAATACTTTAAAATTTTCTGTTATGAAAGCATCAACATATTGAATCGATTTGCTTTTTCTGATTCTCCATCACATGTTGCAATAATTACAGAATTCATTTTCCTCTATTGCAATAATTACTAGTTTATTGCCGAATACTTTAAAATTTTCTGTTATGAAAGCATCAAAATATTGAATCGATTTGCTTTTTCTGATTCTCCATCACATGTTGCAATAATTACTGAATTCATTTTCCTCTATTGCAATACTTACTAGTTTATTGCCTAATACTTTAAAATTTTCTGTTATGAAAGCATCGGAATATTGAATCGATTTGCTTTTTCTGATTATATATCACATGTTGCAATAATTACTGAATTCATTTTCCTCTATTGCAATACTTACTAGTTTATTGCCGAATACTTTAAAATTTTCTGTTATGAATGCATTAAAATATTGAATCGATTTGCTTTTTCTGATTCTATATCACATGTTGCAATAATTACTGAATTCATTTTCCTCTATTGCAATACTTACTAGTTTATTGCCGAATACTTTAAAATTTTCTGTTATGAAAGCATCAGAATATTGAATCGATTTGCTTTTTCTGATTCTATATCACATGTTGCAATAATTACAGAATTCATTTTCCTCTATTGCAATAATTACTAGTTTATTGCCGAATACTTTAAAATTTTCTGTTATGAAAGCATCAAAATATTGAATCGATTTGCTTTTTCTGATTCTCCATCACATGTTGCAATAATTACTGAATTCATTTTCCTCTATTGCAATACTTACTAGTTTATTGCCTAATACTTTAAAATTTTCTGTTATGAAAGCATCGGAATATTGAATCGATTTGCTTTTTCTGATTATATATCACATGTTGCAATAATTACTGAATTCATTTTCCTCTATTGCAATACTCACTAGTTTATTGCTTAATTTTTTAAAATTTTCTATTATCAAAGCATCAAAATAATGAATCGATTTGCTTTTTCTGATTCTATATCACATGTTGCAATAATTACTGAATTCATTTTCCTCTATTGCAATACTTACTAGTTTATTGCCGAATACTTTAAAATTTTCTGTTATGAAAGCATCAAAATATTGAATCGATTTGCTTTTTCTGATTCTATATCACATGTTGCAATAATTACTGAATTCATTTTCCTCTATTGCAATACTTACTAGTTTATTGCCGAATACTTTAAAATTTTCTGTTATGAAAGCATCAGAATATTGAATCGATTTGCTTTTTCTGATTCTATATCACATGTTGAAATAATTACTGTATTCATTTTTCTCTATTGCAATACTCACTAGTTTATTGCTTAATTTTTTTTAAATTTTCATTATCAAAGCATCAAAATAATGAATCGATTTGCTTTTTCTGATTCTCCATCACATGTTGCAATAATTACTGAATTCATTTTTCTCTATTGCAATATTTACTAGTTTATTGCCGAATACTTTAAAATTTTCTGTTATCAAAGCATCAAAATATTGAATCGATCTGCTTTTTCTGTTTCTCCATCACATGTTGCAATAATTGTTGAATTAATTTTTCTCCATTTTAATACTTACTAGTTTATTACCAAATATTTTAAATTTTCTGTTATGAATGCATTAAAATACTGAATCGATTTGCTTTTTCTGATTCTCCGTCACATGTTGCAATAATTACTGAATTCATTTTTCTCTATTGCAATACTTACTAGTTTATTGCCGAATACTTTAAAATTTTCTATTATCAAAGCATCAAAATAATGAATCGATTTGCTTTTTCTGATTCTATATCACATGTTGCAATAATTACTGAATTCATTTTTCTCTATTGCAATACTTACTAGTTTATTGCCGAATACTTTAAAATTTTCTATTATCAAAGCATCAAAATAATGAATCGATTTTCTTTTTCTGATTCTATATCACATGTTGCAATAATTACTGAATTCATTTTCCTCTATTGCAATACTTACTAGTTTATTGCCGAATACTTTAAAATTTTATGTTATGAAAGCATCAGAATATTGAATCGATTTGATTTTTCTGATTCTATATCACATATTGAAATAATTACTGTATTCATTTTTCTCTATTGCAATACTCACTGGTTTATTGCTTAATTTTTTTTTAAATTTTCTATTATCAAAGCATCAAAATAATGAATCGATTTGCTTTTTCTGATTCTATATCACATGTTGCAATAATTACTGAATTCATTTTCCTCTATTGCAATACTTACTAGTTTATTGCCGAATACTTTAAAATTTTCTGTTATGAAAGCATCAAAATATTGAATCGATTTGCTTTTTCTTATTCTATATCACATGTTGCAATAATTACTGAATTCATTTTTCTCTATTGCAATACTCACTAGATTATTGCCGAATACTTTAAAATTTTCTGTTATGAAAGCATCAAAATATTGAATCGATTTGCTTTTTCTGATTCTCCATCACATGTTGCAATAATTACAGAATTCATTTTCCTCTATTGCAATAATTACTAGTTTATTGCCGAATACTTTAAAATTTTCTGTTATGAAAGCATCAGAATATTGAATCGATTTGCTTTTTCTGATTCTATATCACATGTTGCAATAATTACTGAATTCATTTTGCAATACTTACTAGTTTATTGCCGAATACTTTTAAATTTTCTGTTATGAAAGCATTAAAATATTGAATCGATTTGCTTTTTCTGATTCTTCGTCACATGTTGCAATTATTACTGAATTCGTTTTTCTTTATTGCAATACTTACTAGTTTATTGCCGAATACTTTAAAATTTTCTGTTATGAAAGCATCAAAATATTGAATCGATTTGCTTTTTCTGATTCTATATCACATGTTGCAATAATTACTGCATTCGTATTTCTCTATTGCAATACTTACTAGTTTATTGCCGAATACTTAAAAATTTCCTATTATCAAAGCATCAAAATAATGAATCGATTTGCTTTTTCTGATTCTATATCACATGTTGCAATAATTACTGAATTCATTTTCCTCTATTGCAATACTTACTGTTTTATTGCCGAATACTTTAAAATTTTCTGTTATGAAAGCATCAGAATATTGAATCGATTTGCTTTTTCTGATTCTATATCACATGTTGCAATAATTACTGAATTCATTTTTCTCTATTGCAATACTCACTAGATTATTGCCGAATACTTTAAAATTTTCTGTTATGAAAGCATCAAAATATTGAATCGATTTGCTTTTTCTGATTCTCCATCACATGCTGCAATAATTACAGAATTCATTTTCCTCTATTGCAATAATTACTAGTTTATTGCCGAATACTTTAAAATTTTCTATTATCAAAGCATCAAAATAATGAATCGATTTGCTTTTTCTGATTCTATATCACATGTTGCACTAATTACTGAATTCATTTTCCTCTATTGCAATACTTACTAGTTTATTGCCGAATACTTTAAAATTTTCTGTTATGAAAGCATCAGAATATTGAATCGATTTGCTTTTTCTGATTCTATATCACATGTTGCAATAATTACTGAATTCATTTTGCAATGCAAACTTACTAGTTTATTGCCGAATACTTTAAAATTTTCTGTTATGAAAGCATTAAAATATTGAATCGATTTGCTTTTTCTGATTCTTCGTCACATGTTGCAATTATTACTGAATTCATTTTCCTCTATTGCAATACTTACTAGTTTATTGCCGAATACTTTAAAATTTTCTGTTATGAAAGCATCAAAATATTGAATCGATTTGCTTTTTCTGATTCTATATCACATGTTGCAATAATTACTGCATTCGTATTTCTCTATTGCAATACTTACTAGTTTATTGCCGAATACTTAAAAATTTCCTATTATCAAAGCATCAAAATAATGAATCGATTTGCTTTTTCTGATTCTATATCACATGTTGCAATAATTACTGAATTCATTTTCCTCTATTGCAATACTTACTGTTTTATTGCCGAATACTTTAAAATTTTCTGTTATGAAAGCATCAGAATATTGAATCGATTTGCTTTTTCTGATTCTCCATCACATGTTGCAATAATTACTGAATTCATTTTTCTCTATTGCAATACTTACTAGTTTATTGCCGAATACTTTAAAATTTTCTGTTATGAAAGCATCAGAATATTGAATCGATTTGCTTTTTCTGATTCTATATCACATGTTGCAATAATTACTGAATTCATTTTCCTCTATTGCAATACTTACTAGTTTATTGCCGAATACTTTAAAATTTTCTATTATCAAAGCATCAAAATAATGAATCGATTTGCTTTTTCTGATTCTATATCACATGTTGCACTAATTACTGAATTCATTTTCCTCTATTGCAATACTTACTAGTTTATTGCCGAATACTTTAAAATTTTCTGTTATGAAAGCATCAGAATATTGAATCGATTTGCTTTTTCTGATTCTATATCACATGTTGCAACAAGTAAGAAGGCTCTAGTCGAGACTGCTCGACTAGGAGATACCCTGAACCCTCTAAGCTGATATTCTAATCATTCTGCATTTTTATGCACACATACATACACATGCATCCACACGCACGCATAAGCCTGCGTTCTGCCAACTGCGCAGTAAGCAGCGACTGCGCTTGGGCTGCGCTGCAGTGTGGGTAATATTATGAAAATTTATTTGTTGAATAATTTCTTTTGTAGACATAAGATCTAAATGAAACTTTCAGAGTGTAATCATATGATGAATATGTGTGTACATTCCAAAGCACAAGTCTCTAGTACTTGAAATGCGTTTTTTACAAATTGGGGGCGAAGGGGGCGTGGTATCCAAAATCTGTAAATAACAAAATCTTTGTATCGATTAACTTTATATACAACGCAAATTTAAAGACTCCATGTCTAAAAATGTTCAAATTGGGCTGAAAAAACAATGCCGAATTTTCGATTATTCTCGATAAAAAAGTTATCGGATCAATTATCGAAAAAATAAAGCAAACTCGTACTGCGTATGGTACACACGAGTATGCATGCCAAATTTCAGCTTTCTAGCTCTTATAACTTCTGAGATCGACGCACTCATACGGACGGACGGACGGACGGACGGACGGACGGACGGACGGACGGACAGACGGACAGGGCTATATCGACTCAGCTCATCGCGCTGATCAAGAATATATATACTTTGTGGGGTCTGCCACGCCTCCTTCTGCCCGTTACATACTTTTTCACAAAACCATTATACCCTGATTTCCCATTTTCAATGGGTTCAGGGTATAATAATTACTGAATTCATTTTGCAATACTTACTAGTTTATTGCCGAATACTTTAAAATTTTCTGTTATGAAAGCATTAAAATATTGAATCGATTTGCTTTTTCTGATTCTTCGTCACATGTTGCAATTATTACTGAATTCGTTTTTCTTTATTGCAATACTTACTAGTTTATTGCCGAATACTTTCAAATTTTCTGTTATGAAAGCATCAAAATATTGAATCGATTTGCTTTTTCTGATTCTATATCACATGTTGCAATAATTACTGCATTCGTATTTCTCTATTGCAATACTTACTAGTTTATTGCCGAATACTTTAAAATTTTCTGTTATGAAAGCATCAAAATAATGAATCGATTTGCTTTTTCTGATTCTATATCACATGTTGCAATAATTACTGAATTCATTTTCCTCTATTGCAATACTTACTAGTTTATTGCCGAATACTTTAAAATTTTATGTTATGAAAGCATCAGAATATTGAATCGATTTGATTTTTCTGATTCTATATCACATATTGAAATAATTACTGTATTCATTTTTCTCTATTGCAATACTCACTGGTTATTGCTTAATTTTTTTTAATATTTTCTATTATCAAAGCATCAAAATAATGAATCGATTTGCTTTTTCTGATTCTATATCACATGTTGCAATAATTACTGAATTAATTTTCCTCTATTGCAATACTTACTAGTTTATTGCCGAATACTTTAAAATTTTCTGTTATGAAAGCATCAAAATATTGAATCGATTTGCTTTTTTCTTATTCTATATCACATGTTGCAATAATTACTGAATTCATTTTTCTCTATTGCAATACTCACTAGATTATTGCCGAATACTTTAAAATTTTCTGTTATGAAAGCATCAAAATATTGAATCGATTTGCTTTTTCTGATTCTCCATCACATGTTGCAATAATTACTGAATTCATTTTTCTCTATTGCAATACTTACTAATTTATTGCCGAATACTTTAAAATTTTCTGTTATGAAAGCATCAAAATATTGAATCGATTTGTTTTTTCTGATTCTATATCACATGTTGAAATAATTACTGTATTCATTTTTCTCTATTGCAATACTCACTAGTTTATTGCTTAATTTTTTTAAAATTTTCTATTATCAAAGCATCAAAATAATGAATCGATTTGCTTTTTCTGATTCTATATCACATGTTGCAATAATTACTGAATTCATTTTCCTCTATTGCAATACTTACTAGTTTATTGCCGAATACTTTAAAATTTTCTGTTATGAAAGCATCAAAATATTGAATCGATTTGCTTTTTCTGATTCTATATCACATGTTGCAATAATTACTGAATTCATTTTTCTCTATTGCAATACTCACTAGATTATTGCCGAATACTTTAAAATTTTCTGTTATGAAAGCATCAAAATATTGAATCGATTTGCTTTTTCTGATTCTCCATCACATGTTGCAATAATTACAGAATTCATTTTCCTCTATTGCAATAATTACTAGTTTATTGCCGAATACTTTAAAATTTTCTATTATCAAAGCATCAAAATAATGAATCGATTTGCTTTTTCTGATTCTATATCACATGTTGCACTAATTACTGAATTCATTTTCCTCTATTGCAATACTTACTAGTTTATTGCCGAATACTTTAAAATTTTCTGTTATGAAAGCATCAGAATATTGAATCGATTTGCTTTTTCTGATTCTATATCACATGTTGCAATAATTACTGAATTCATTTTGCAATACTTACTAGTTTATTGCCGAATACTTTAAAATTTTCTGTTATGAAAGCATTAAAATATTGAATCGATTTGCTTTTTCTGATTCTTCGTCACATGTTGCAATTATTACTGAATTCGTTTTTCTTTATTGCAATACTTACTGTTTCATTGCAGAATACTTTAAAATTTTCTGTTATGAAAGCATCAGAATATTGAATCGATTTGCTTTTTCTGATTCTCCATCACATGTTGCAATAATTACTGAATTCATTTTTCTCTATTGCAATACTTACTAGTTTATTGCCGAATACTTTAAAATTTTCTGTTATGAATGCATTAAAATATTGAATCGATTTGCTTTTTCTGATTCTCCGTCACATGTTGCAATAATTACTGAATTCATTTTTCTCTATTGCAATACTTACTAGTTTATTGCCGAATACTTTAAAATTTTCTGTTATGAAAGCATCAAAATAATGAATCGATTTGCTTTTTCTGATTCTATATCACATGTTGCAAGATTTACTGAATTCATTTTCCTCTATTGCAATACTTACTAGTTTATTGCCGAATACTTTAAAATTTTCTGTTATGAAAGCATCAAAATATTGAATCGATTTGCTTTTTCTTATTCTATATCACATGTTGCAATAATTACTGAATTCATTTTTCTCTATTGCAATACTCACTAGATTATTGCCGAATACTTTAAAATTTTCTGTTATGAAAGCATCAAAATATTGAATCGATTTGCTTTTTCTGATTCTATATCACATGTTGCAATAATTACTGAATTCATTTTTCTCTATTGCAATACTCACTAGATTATTGCCGAATACTTTAAAATTTTCTGTTATGAAAGCATCAAAATATTGAATCGATTTGCTTTTTCTGATTCTCCATCACATGTTGCACTAATTACTGAATTCATTTTTCTCTATTGCAATACTTCCTAGTTTATTGCCGAATACTTTAAAATTTTCTGTTATGAAAGCATCAAAATATTGAATCGATTTGCTTTTTCTTATGCTATATCACATGTTGCAATAATTACTGAATTCATTTTTCTCTATTGCAATACTCACTAGATTATTGCCGAATACTTTAAAATTTTCTGTTATGAAAGCATCAAAATATTGAATCGATTTGCTTTTTCTGATTCTCCATCACATGTTGCAATAATTACAGAATTCATTTTCCTCTATTGCAATAATTACTAGTTTATTGCCGAATACTTTAAAATTTTCTATTATCAAAGCATCAAAATAATGAATCGATTTGCTTTTTCTGATTCTATATCACACGTTCCAATAATTACTGAATTCATTTTCCTCTATTGCAATACTTACTAGTTTATTGTCGACTACTTTAAAATTTTCTGTTATGAAAGCATCAGAATATTGAATCGATTTGCTTTTTCTGATTCTATATCACATGTTGCAATAATTACTGAATTCATTTTGCAATACTTACTAGTTTATTGCCGAATACTTTAAAATTTTCTGTTATGAAAGCATTAAAATATTGAATCGATTTGCTTTTTCTGATTCTTCGTCACATGTTGCAATTATTACTGAATTCATTTTCCTCTATTGCAATACTTACTAGTTTATTGCCGAATACTTTAAAATTTTCTGTTATGAAAGCATCAGAATATTGAATCGATTTGCTTTTTCTGATTCTATATCACATGTTGAAATAATTACTGTATTCATTTTTCTCTATTGCAATACTCACTAGTTTATTGCTTAATTTTTTTAAAATTTTCTATTATCAAAGCATCAAAATAATGAATCGATTTGCTTTTTCTGATTCTATATCACATGTTGCAATAATTACTGAATTCATTTTCCTCTATTGCAATACTTACTAGTTTATTGCCGAATACTTTAAAATTTTCTGTTATGAAAGCATCAAAATATTGAATCGATTTGCTTTTTCTGATTCTATATCACATGTTGCAATAATTACTGAATTCATTTTCCTCTATTGCAATAATTACTAGTTTATTGCCGAATACTTTAAAATTTTCTATTATCAAAGCATTAAAATATTGAATCGATTTGCTTTTTCTGATTCTCCGTCACATGTTGCAATAATTACTGAATTCATTTTCCTCTATTGCAATACTTACTAGTTTATTGCCGAATACTTTAAAATTTTCTGTTATGAAAGCATCAAAATATTGAATCGATTTGCTTTTTCTGATTCTATATCACATGTTGCAATAATTACTGAATTCATTTTGCAATACTTACTAGTTTATTGCCGAATACTTTAAAATTTTCTATTATCAAAGCATTAAAATATTGAATCGATTTGCTTTTTCTGATTCTCCGTCACATGTTGCAATAATTACTGAATTCATTTTCCTCTATTGCAATACTTACTAGTTTATTGCCGGATACTTAAAAATTTCCTATTATCAAAGCATCAAAATAATGAATCGATTTGCTTTTTCTGATTCTATATCACATGTTGCAATAATTACTGAATTCATTTTTCTCCATTGCAATACTCACTAGATTATTGCCGAATACTTTAAAATTTTCTGTTATGAAAGCATCAAAATATTGAATCGATTTGCTTTTTCTGATTCTCCGTCACATGTTGCAATAATTACTGAATTCATTTTCCTCTATTGCAATACTTACTAGTTTATTGCCGAATACTTTAAAATTTTCTGTTATGAAAGCATCAAAATATTGAATCGATTTGCTTTTTCTGATTCTATATCACATGTTGAAATAATTACTGTATTCATTTTTCTCTATTGCAATACTCACTAATTTATTGCTTAATTTTTTTAAAATTTTCTATTATCAAAGCATCAAAATAATGAATCCATTTGCTGTTTCTGATTCTATATCATATGTTGCAATAATTACTGAATTCATTTTCCTCTACTGCAATACTTACTAGTTTATTGCCGAATACTTTAAAATTTTCTGTTATGAAAGCATCAAAATATTGAATCGATTTGCTTTTTCTGATTCTATATCACATGTTGCAATAATTACTGAATTCATTTTTCATTGCAATACTCACTAGATTATTGCCGAATACTTTAAAATTTTCTGTTATGAAAGCATCAAAATATTGAATCGATTTGCTTTTTCTGATTCTCCATCACATGTTGCAATAATTACTGAATTCATTTTCCTCTATTGCAATACTTACTAGTTTATTGCCGGATACTTAAAAATTTCCTATTATCAAAGCATCAAAATAATGAATCGATTTGCTTTTTCTGATTCTATATCACATGTTGCAATAATTACTGAATTCATTTTCCTCCATTGCAATACTCACTAGTTTATTGCCGAATACTTTAAAATTTTCTGTTATGAAAGCATCAAAATATTGAATCGATTTGCTTTTTCTGATTCTACATCACATGTTGCAATAATTACTGAATTCATTTTCCTCTATTGCAATACTTACTAGTTTATTGCCGAATACTTTAAAATTTTCTGTTATGAAAGCATCAAAATATTGAATCGATTTGCTTTTTCTGATTCTCCATCACATGTTGAAATAATTACTGAATTCATTTTCCTCTATTGCAATACTCACTAATTTATTGCCGAATACTTTAAAAATTTTCTATTATCAAAGCATCAAAATAATGAATCCATTTGCTGTTTCTGATTCTATATCATATGTTGCAATAATTACTGAATTCATTTTCCTCTACTGCAATACTTACTAGTTTATTGCCGAATACTTTAAAATTTTCTGTTATGAAAGCATCAAAATATTGAATCGATTTGCTTTTTCTTATTCTATATCACATGTTGCAATAATTACTGAATTCATTTTTCTCTATTGCAATACTCACTAGATTATTGCCGAATACTTTAAAATTTTCTGTTATGAAAGCATCAAAATATTGAATCGATTTGCTTTTTCTGATTCTCCATCACATGTTGCAATAATTACAGAATTCATTTTCCTCTATTGCAATACTTACTAGTTTATTGCCGGATACTTTAAAATTTCCTATTATCAAAGCATCAAAATAATGAATCGATTTGCTTTTTCTGATTCTATATCACATGTTGCAATAATTACTGAATTCATTTTCCTCTATTGCAATACTTACTAGTTTATTGCCGAATACTTTAAAATTTTCTGTTATGAAAGCATCAAAATATTGAATCGATTTGCTTTTTCTTATTCTATATCACATGTTGCAATAATTACTGAATTCATTTTTCTCTATTGCAATACTCACTATATTATTGCCGAATACTTTAAAATTTTCTGTTATGAAAGCATCAAAATATTGAATCGATTTGCTTTTTCTGATTCTCCATCACATGTTGCAATAATTACAGAATTCATTTTCCTCTATTGCAATAATTACTAGTTTATTGCCGAATACTTTAAAATTTTCTATTATCAAAGCATCAAAATAATGAATCGATTTGCTTTTTCTGATTCTATATCACATGTTGCAATAATTACTGAATTCATTTTCCTCTATTGCAATACTTACTAGTTTATTGCCGAATACTTTAAAATTTTCTGTTATGAAAGCATCAGAATATTGAATCGATTTGCTTTTTCTGATTCTATATCACATGTTGAAATAATTACTGTATTCATTTTTCTCTATTGCAATACTCACTAGTTTATTGCTTAATTTTTTTAAAATTTTCTATTATCAAAGCATCAAAATAATGAATCGATTTGCTTTTTCTGATTCTATATCACATGTTGCAATAATTACTGAATTCATTTTCCTCTATTGCAATACTTACTAGTTTATTGCCGAATACTTTAAAATTTTCTGTTATGAAAGCATCAAAATATTGAATCGATTTGCTTTTTCTTATTCTATATCACATGTTGCAATAATTACTGAATTCATTTTTATACCCTGAACCCATTTTCAATTGGAAATCAGTGTATAATGGTTTTGTTGAAATGTATGTAACAGGCAGAAGGAGGCGTGGCAGACCCCACAAAGTATATATATTCTTGATCAGGGCGACGAGCTGAGTTGATTTGGCCCTGTCCATCTGTCTGTCCGTCTGTCCGTCTGTCCGTCCGTCCGTCTGTCCGTCTGTCCGTATGTATGAACGCGTCGATTTCAGAAGATATAAGAGCTAGAGACTTCAAATTTTTTTCAAAATGTTCGTAATTACAGCGCGCATATCAAGTTTATCATTAAAAATCGATAACTCATCCCGATCTTTTTTTATCGATAAAAAACCTTATCGAAAACCAGTTATAAAATTATATCTTCTACACCTTTATTGCTAGAGTCTCCAAATTTTTAATGTATGCCTATATGCAATTTATACAATTTCGGTTTTTGTTAAAATCACCCCTCACCCTCACCCTCACACCTCACCCTCACTTTTGTAAAAAGCGTATTTCAAATACTAGAGACTTGTGCTTTGGCAATTACATGCATATCCATATCATAATCATAATCTGAAAGTTTCATGATGATCGTACGTCCACAAAAAAGTTATTAAGCAATTAAGTTCTCATAGTAAGCGCTCACTGCCGCCCATGCGTGTTTATGCTTGTGTGTGTATATGTATGTAATTGTTTGTGTATGTGTGTGTGTGTGTGTGTGTGTGTGTATGTGTGTATGTATGTGTGTGTGTGTGTGTGTATGTATGCCTGTGTGTGCGTGCGTGCGTGCGCGTGTGTGTGTGTGCGTGTTTCTTGTGTAAGCTGTAAGACGCGAAAAATTATTGAAATAGCTATTACTCCAAGGGTTCAGGGGATCTCGTAGTCGAGTAGTCTCGACTAGAGCTTTCTTACTTGTTCTCTATTGCAATACTCACTAGATTATTGCCGAATACTTTAAAATTTTCTGTTATGAAAGCATCAAAATATTGAATCGATTTGCTTTTTCTGATTCTCCATCACATGTTGCAATAATTACTGAATTCATTTTCCTCTATTGCAATACTCACTAGATTATTGCCGAATACTTTAAAATTTTCTATTATCAAAGCATCAAAATAATGAATCGATTTGCTTTTTCTGATTCTATATCACATGTTGCAATAATTACTGAATTCATTTTCCTTTATTGCAATACTTACTAGTTTATTGCCGAATAGTTTAAAATTTTCTGTTATGAAAGCATCAGAATATTGAATCGATTTGCTTTTTCTGATTCTATATCACATGTTGCAATAATTACTGAATTCATTTTGCAATACTTACTAGTTTATTGCCGAATACTTTAAAATTTTCTGTTATGAAAGCATCAGAATATTGAATCGATTTGCTTTTTCTGATTCTATATCACATGTTGAAATAATTAATGTATTTATTTTTCTCTATTGCTATACTTACTAGTTTATTGCCGAATACTTTAAAATTTTCTGTTATGAAAGCATCAAAATATTGAATCGATTTGCTTTTTCTGATTCTATATCACATGTTGCAATAATTACTGAATTCATTTTGCAATAATTACTAGTTTATTGCCGAATACTTTAAAATTTTCTGTTATGAAAGCATTAAAATATTGAATCGATTTGCTTTTTCTGATTCTTCGTCACATGTTGCAATTATTACTGAATTCGTTTTTCTTTATTGCAATACTTACTAGTTTATTGCCGAATACTTTAAAATTTTCTGTTATGAAAGCATCAAAATATTGAATCGATTTGCTTTTTCTCATTCTATATCACATGTTGCAATAATAACTGAATTCATTTTTCTCTATTGCAATACTTACTAGTTTATTGCCGAATACTTTAAAATTTCCGGTTATGAAAGCATCAAAATAATGAATCACATGTTGCAATAATTACTAAATTAATTTTTCTCTATTGCAATACTTACTAGTTTATTGCCGAATACTTTAAAATTTTTTGTTATGAAAGCATCAAAATATTGAATCGATTTGCTTTTTCCGATTCTATATCACATGTTGCAATAATTACTGAATTAATTTTCCTCTATTGCAATACTTACTAGTTTAATGCCGAATATTTTATAATTTTTTGTTATCAAAGCATCAAAATAATGAATCGATTTGCTTTTTCTGATTCTATATCACATGTTGCAATAATTACTGAATTCATTTTCCTCTATTGCAATACTTACTAGTTTATTGCCGACTATTTTATAATTTTTTGTTATCAAAGCATCAAAATATTGAATCGATTTGCTTTTTCTGATTCTATATCACATAATGCAATAATTATTGAATTCATTTTCCTCTATTGCAATACTCACTAGATTATTGCCGAATACTTTAAAATTTTCTGTTATGAAAGCATCAGAATATTGAATCGATTTGCTTTTTCTGATTCTCCATCACATGTTGCAATAATTACTGAATTCATTTTTATACCCTGAACCCATTTTCAATGGGAAATCAGGGTATAATGGTTTTGTTGAAATGTATGTAACAGGCAGAAGGAGGCGTGGCAGACCCCACAAAGTATATATATTCTTGATCAGGGTGACGAGCTGAGTTGATTTGGCCCTGTCCGTCTGTCTGTCCGTCTGTCCGTCTGTCCGTATGTATGAACGCGTCGATTTCAGAAGATATAAGAGCTAGAGACTTCAAATTTTTTTAAAATGTCCGTAATTACAGCGCGCATATCAAGTTTATCATTAAAAATCGATAACTCATCTCGATCTTTTTTTATCGATAAAAAACCTTATCGAAACCCAGTTATAAAATTATATCTTCTACACCTTTATTGCTAGAGTCTCCAAATTTTTAATGTATGCTTATATGCAATTTATACAATTTCGGTTTTTGTTAAAATTTACCCCCCACCTCTAAATTCACCCCCTCACCCTCACTTTTGTAAAAAGCGTATTTCAAATACTAGAGACTTGTGCTTTGGCAATCACATGCATATTCATGTTATAATCATAATCTAAAAGTTTCATGAAGATCGTACGTCCATAAAAAAAGTTATTAAACAATTAAGTTCTCATAGTAAGCGCACACTGCAGCCCATGCGTGTTTATGCGTGGTTGCTTGTATGTGTATGTGTATGTGTGTGTGTGTATGCGTTTTTGTCTGTATGCGTGTGTGTGTGTATGTATACCTGTGTGTGCGTACGTGCGTGTGTGTGTGTGTGTGTGCGTGTTTCTTGTGTAAGCTGAAAGTCGCGAAAAAGTATTGAAATATCTATTGCTCCAAGGGTTCAGGGGATCTCGTAGTCGAGCAGTCTCGACTAGAGCTTTCTTACTTGTTCTCTATTGCAATACTTACTAGTTTATTGCCGAATACCTTAAAATTTTCTATTATCAAAGCATCAAAATAATGAATCGATTTGCTTTTTCTGATTCTATATCACATGTTGCAATAATTACTGAATTCATTTTCCTCTATTGCAATACTTACTAGTTTATTGCCGAATATTTTATAATTTTCCGTTATCAAAGCATCAACATATTGAATCGATTTGCTTTTGCTGATTCTCCGTCACATGATGCAATAATTTCTGAATTCATTTTTATACCCTGAACCCATTTTCAATGGGAAATCAGGGTATAATGGTTTTGTTGAAATGTATGTAACAGGCAGAAGGAGGCGTGGCAGACCCCACAAAGTATATATATTCTTGATCAGGGTGACGAGCTGAGTTGATTTGGCCCTGTCCGTCTGTCTGTCCGTCTGTCCGTCTGTCCGTCTGTCCGTATGTATGAACGCGTCGATTTCAGAAGATATAAGAGCTAGAGACTTCAAATTTTTTTTAAAATGTCCGTAATTACAGCGCGCATATCAAGTTTATCATTAAAAATCGATAACTCATCTCGATCTTTTTTTATCGATAAAAAACCTTATCGAAACCCAGTTATAAAATTATATCTTCTACACCTTTATTGCTAGAGTCTCCAAATTTTTAATGTATGCTTATATGCAATTTATACAATTTCGGTTTTTGTTAAAATTTACCCCCCACCTCTAAATTCACCCCCTCACCCTCACTTTTGTAAAAAGCGTATTTCAAATACTAGAGACTTGTGCTTTGGCAATTACATGCATATTCATGTTATAATCATATTTTAAAAATTTCATGAAGATCGTACGTCCATAAAAAAAGTTATTAAACAATTAAGTTCTCATAGTAAGCGCACACTGCAGCCCTTGCGTGTTTATGCGTGGTTGCTTGTATGTGTATGTGTGTGTGTGTGTGTGTGTGTGTATGCGTTTGTGTCTGTATGCGTGTGTGTGTGTATGTGTGTCTTTATGCGTGTGTGTGTATGTTTACCTGTGTGTGCGTACCTGCGTGTGTGTGTGTGTGTGTGTGCGTGTTTCTTGTGTAAGCTGAAAGTCGCGAAAAAGTATTGAAATATCTATTGCTCCAAGGGTTCAGGGGATCTCGTAGTCGAGCAGTCTCGACTGGAGCTTTCTTACTTGTTTTTTTTAAATTTACCATTGAATTGCATTTTTATTATATACCAATTTTATACAATTTTTAAATATATCTTTTTAATAAACTATAAAATTGCAAAATAACTGTAAAATCAATTTATAAAATTTATTAAATAAAAAACAAGTAAGAAAGCTCTAGTCGAGACTGCTCGACTACGAGATCCCCTGAACCCTTGGAGCAATAGATATTTCAATACTTTTTCGCGACTTTCAGCTTACACAAGAAACACGCACACACACACACACACGTACGCAAACACAGGCACACATACACACACACACGCATACATACACAAACGCATACACACACACACACACACACACACACACACAAACACATACACACACACAAGCAACCACGCATAAACACGCATGGGCTGCAGTGTGCGCTTACTATGAGAACTTAATTGTCTAATAACTTTTTTATGGACGTACGATCTTCATGAAACTTTTAGATTATGATTATAACATGAATATGCATGTAATAAAGCAAAGTCTCTAGTATTTGAAATACGCTTTTACAAAAGTGAGGGTGAGGGAAATTTAGAGGTGGGGGTAAATTTTAACAAAAACCGAAATTGTATAAATTGCATATAAGCATACATTAAAAATTTGGAGTCTCTAGCAATAAAGGTGTAGAAGATATAATTTTATAACAGGGTTTCGATAAGGTTTTTTATCGATAAAAAAAGATCGAGATGAGTTATCGATTTTTAATGATAAACTTGATATGCGCTGCTAATTACGGACATTTTAAAAAAAATTTGAAGTCTCTAGCTCTTAACTTCTGAAATCGACGTTCAACATACGGACAGACGGACAGACGGACAGACAAGACAGAGACGGACAGGGCAAATCAACTCAGCTCGTCGCCTGATCAGAATATAATACTTGTGGGGTCTGCCACGCCTCCTTCTGCCTGTTACATACATTTCAACAAAACCATTATACCCTGATTTCCCATTGAAAATGGGTTCAGGGTATAATAATATTTTTTTTTTAAAATTTACCATTGAATTGCATTTTTATTATATACCAATTTTATACAATTTTTATACCCTGAACCCATTGAAAATGGGAAATCAGGGTATAATGGTTTTGTTAAAAGTATGTAACAGGCAGAAGGAGGCGTGGCAGACCCCACAAAGTATATATATTCTTGATCAGGGCGACGAGCTGAGTCGATTTGGCCCTGTCCGTCTGTCTGTCCGTCCGTCCGTCCGTCCGTCCGTCCGTATGTATGAACGCGTCGATCTCAGAAGATATAAGAGCTAGGGACTTGAAATTTTTTTTCCTAGGTCCGTGTATATCACGCGCATATCAAGTTTTTCTTTTTATATCGATTACTACTCCCGATATTTTATTATCGATTAAAACCCTTATCGAAAGCTAGTTATTTAATTATATTTCCTACACCTTTAAAACTAGAGCTTCCAAATTTTAAATATACACTTATATGTATTTTATATAATTTCGGTTTTTGTTGTAATTTACCCCCCACCCCTATATCCACCCCCTCACCATCACCTTTGTAAAAGGCGTATGTCAAGTACTAGAGACTTGTGCTTTGGAATGTACATACATATTCTCCATATGATTATGTTTTAAAAGTTTCATTAAGATTGTACGTCTAGAAATTAAATTATTCAACAAATAAATTCTTGTAATGTTGCCCACACTGCAGCCCAAGCGCAGTCGCTGCTTACTGCGCAGTTAGCAGAGCGCAGGCTTAAGCGTGCGTGTGGATGCATGTGTATGTATGTGTGCATAAAAGAAGTGCAGAATGATTAGAATATCAGCTTAGAGGGTTCGGGGTATCTCCTAGTCGAGCAGTCTCGACTAGAGTCTTCTTACTTGTTCTCTATTGCAATACTTACTACTTTATTGCCGAATATTTTAAAATTTTTTGTTATCAAAGCATCAAAATATTGAATCGATATGCTTTTTCTGATTCTATATCACATGTTGCAATAATTACTGAATTCATTGTCCTCTATTGCAATACTTACTAGTTTATTGCCTAATATTTTAAAATTTTCTATTATCAAAGCATCAAAATAATGAATCGATTTGCTTTTTCTGTTTCTCCATCACATGTTGCAATAATTACTGAATTCATTTTCCTCTATTGCAATACTTACCACTTTATTGCCGAATATTTTAAAATTTTTTGTTATCAAAGCATCAACATATTGAATCGATTTTCTTTTTCTGATTCTCCGTCACATGTTGCAATAATTTCTGAAATCATTTTTCTCTATTGCAATACTTACTAGTTTATTGCCGAATATTTTATAATTTTTTGTTATCAAAGCATCAAAATATTGAATCGATTTGCTTTTTCTGATTCTATATCACATGTTGCAATAATTACTGAATTCATTTTCCTCTATTGCAATACTCACTAGATTATTGCCGAATATTTTATAATTTTTTGTTATCAAAGCATCAAAATATTGAATCGATTTGCTTTTTCTGATTCTATATCACATGTTGCAATAATTACTGAATTCATTTTCCTCTATTGCAATACTTACTAGTTTATTACCGAATATTTTAAAATTTTCTGTTATGAAAGCATCAAAATATTGAATCGATTTGCTTTTTCTGATTCTATATCACATGTTGCAATAATTACTGAATTCATTTTCCTCTATTGCAATACTTACTAGTTTATTGCCGAATATTTTATAATTTTCCGTTATCAAAGCATCAACATATTGAATCGAATTGCTTTTACTGATTCTATATCACATAATGCAATAATTACTGAATTCATTTTCCTCTATTGCAATACTCACTAGATTATTGCCGAATATTTTAAAAATTTCTGTTATGAAAGCATTAAAATATTTAATCAATTTGCTTTTTTTTATTCTCCATCACATGTTGCAACAAGTAAGAACGTTGCAGTCGGGCGTTACCGACTGCGGAATACTCATTCACATCCCATCAACAATTTAGTAGTTAAGTTTCGCTCGAATACTGTAGATTATACAGGTTTTTCCGATTTGCCACGACCCAACTGGGCGTAGACACCTCATTTTTGGTCAGTTTTTAGAAAGAAATAACGGTACCCTAACTGCAAAGTTTGAATGCTTAACCTAAAAAAATGTGAAAAGTACAGGGTATTTTTCGATATGCCACGCCCCTAAAGAGGCGTAAAAATTATTTTTGGGGAATCGATAGAGGAGGCTACCAGTAACTCAACTATCCAAATTTAAAGCTTCTAGCTATTATACTTTACGAGGTATAAACTTTTGTGGTTTGCCACGCCCCTTGTGGGCGGACATATATCCGACAAAACTTTTTGGTCTTGGGTGGTCAGTCCGAGTATATATACAAAATTTGAGGTCTCTGCCATCTGTAGTGTCCAAAATATAGGAGAATTTAAAAAATCACTATTTCTTCAGGTCCGATTTGCCACGCCCCCAATGGGCATAGACTTATAATTTTATCTATAGACTTTATAGAGTCATACCATTAGCTGACGTGCAAAATTTCAGCATTCTAGGTTTACAACTTTAGGAGATACAGTTTTATCCGATTTGCCACGCCCCCAATGGGCGTAGATATATCCGCCATAGCTCGTGATCTTGGGTGGTCAACGCGGACCTACATACCAAATTTCAGCTTTCTAGCTCTTTAACTAACATGATTTCTGGTATATCGGAAAATGCATTTTCCGATTTGCCACGCCCCTAGAGGGCGGATCGGGAAAATTTTAACACTTTATAAATCGGAGATATACACGAGTATGTGTTCCAAATTTCAAGTCTCTAGCTTCAATAGCGCCGAAATAGATTGCGTTCATACGGACAGACGGACAGACGGACGGACAGACGGACGGACAGCAAGACGGACATTGCACAAAACCAATATACTGATTCACTTTCGTGAATGAGTATAACAATTACTGAATTCTTTTTTCTCTATTGCAATACTTACTAGTTTATTGCCGAATATTTTAAAATTTTCCGTTATCAACATATTGAATCGATTTGCTTTTCCTGATTCTCCGTCACATGTTGCAATAATTTCTGAATTCATTTTTCTCTATTGCAATACTTACTAGTTTATTGCCGAATATTTTATAATTTGTTGTTATCAAAGCATCAAGATATTGAATCGATTTGCTTTTTCTGATTCTATATCACATGTTGCAATAATTACTGAATTCATTTTCCTCTATTGCAATACTTACTAGTTTATTGCCGAATATTTTATAATTTTCCGTTATCAAAGCATCAACATATTGAATCGATTTGCTTTTTCTGATTCTCCGTCACATGTTGCTATAATTACTGAATTCATTTTTCTCTATTGCAATACTAGTTTATTGCCGAATATTTTAAAATTTTCTGTTATGATTGCATCAACATATTGAATCGATTTGCTTTTTCTGATTCTCCGTCACATGTTGCTATAATTACTGAATTCATTTTTCTCTATTGCAATTTTCTGTTATGATTGCATCAAAATATTGAATCGATTTGCTTTTTCTTATTCTATATCACATGTTGCAATAATTACTGTATTCATTTTTCTCTATTGCAACACTTACTAGTTTATTGCCGAATATTTTAAAATTTTCTGTTATGAAAGCATCAAAATATTGAATCGATTTGCTTTTTCTGATTCTATATCACATGTTGCAATAATTACTGAATTCATTTTCCTCTATTGCAATACTAACTAGTTTATTGCCGAATATTTTAAAATGTTCCGTTATGAAAGCATCAAAATATTGAATCGATTTGCTTTTTTTTATTCTCCATCACATGTTGCAATAATTACTGAATTCTTTTTTCTCTATTGCAATACTTACTAGTTTATTACCGAATATTTTAAAATGTTCCGTTATCAACATATTGAATCGATTTGCTTTTTCTGATTCTCCGTCACATGTTGCAATAATTTCTGAATTCATTTTTCTCTATTGCAATACTTACTAATTTATTGCCGAATATTTTATAATTTTTTGTTATCAAAGCATCAAAATATTGAATCGATTTGCTTTTTCTGATTCTATATCACATGTTGCAATAATTACTGAATTCATTTTCCTCTATTGCAATACTTACTAGTTTATTGCCGAATATTTTATAATTTTCCGTTATCAAAGCATCAACATATTGAATCGATTTGCTTTTGCTGATTCTCCGTCACATGATGCAATAATTTCTGAATTCATTTTTCTCTATTGCAATACTTACTACTTTATTGCCGAATATTTTAAAATTTTTTGTTATCAAAGCATCAAAATATTGAATCGATATGCTTTTTCTGATTCTATATCACATGTTGCAATAATTACTGAATTCATTGTCCTCTATTGCAATACTTACTAGTTTATTGCCTAATATTTTAAAATTTTCTATTATCAAAGCATCAAAATAATGAATCGATTTGCTTTTTCTGTTTCTCCATCACATGTTGCAATAATTACTGAATTCATTTTCCTCTATTGCAATACTTACCACTTTATTGCCGAATATTTTAAAATTTTTTGTTATCAAAGCATCAACATATTGAATCGATTTTCTTTTTCTGATTCTCCGTCACATGTTGCAATAATTTCTGAAATCATTTTTCTCTATTGCAATACTTACTAGTTAATTGCCGAATATTTTAAAATTTTTTGTTATCAAAGCATCAAAATATTGAATCGATTTGCTTTTTCTGTTTCTCCATCACATGTTGCAATAATTACTGAATTCATTTTCCTCTATTACAATACTTACTAGTGTATTGCCGAATATTTTAAAATTTTCTATTATCAAAGCATCAAAATATTGAATCGATTTGCTTTTTCTGATTCAACAGTACAACTGACTGACATAATGACGAAATGAAAGAGTGGACAGGACGAGTCGTCCTGGACGACAGAGTCACTGAACAACAGGGCGACTGACTGACAGAGCGACGAAAAGACAGAGTGACAGAGCCACTGAACAACAATACAACTGACTGACATAATGACGAAATGTGAGAGTGACTGAGCCACTGAACTACAACTGACTGACAGAGCGACGAAATGACAGAGCCACTGAACAACAGGACGACTGACTGACAAAGCGACAAAATGACAGAATGACAGAGTCACTGAACAACAGTACAACTGACTGACAGAGCGATGAAATGACAGAGCCACTGAACAACAGGGCGACTAACTGACAGAGCGACGAAATGACAGAGTGATAGAGCCACTGAACAACTGACTGACATAGTAACGAAATGACAGTCACTAAACAACAGTACAACTGACTGACAGACCGACAAAATGACAGAATGAAAGAGTCACTGAACAACAGTATGACTGACTGACAGAGCGATGAAATGACAGAGCTTTTGAACAACAGGGCGACTGACTGACAGAACGACGAAATGACAGAGTGATAGAGCCACCGAACAACTGACTGACATAGTAATGAAATGACAGAGTGACTGAGCCACTGAACAGCAATACAACTGACTGACAGAGCGACGAAATGACAGAGTGACAGAGCCACTGAACAACAGGTCGACTAACTGACAGAGCGACGAAATGACCGAGTTACAGATTGACATAGTGACAGAGTCACTGAACAACACTACAACTGACTGACAGAGCGACGAAATGACAGAGTGACTGAGCCACTGAATTATTTGTCAGTTATATTTCAGTAAAACGAAGCTAGAAAGCAGCAGCAGAGGGCCTTCCCAGTGGTCAACTAAAGCTCAAATGCAACGGGCTCAAAATTTGAGTGCGATCTTGAATTTGAGTCTCAGTCGCCCCATATAAAGGGCAGCAGCTGCAGCATTTCTTCAGTCGTCCAGGCACGGTGGGGATCAGCAGATCATGCAGTCCAGTGACGTGATGTGAAGTGTATAGCGGATCGACGAACCGACAGAAGTGATTGAGCAACAAATCGATCGCAACGACAGTGCCACTGACAGAGCGACAACATGACAGAGCGACGAAATGACAGAGTGACAGAGCCACTAAAGAATAGTACAACTGACTAAAAGAGCGACGAAATGACAAAGTGACAGAGCCACTAAACAACAGTACAACGAAATGACAGAGTGACAGAGCCACTAAAGAACAGTACAACTGACTAAAAGAGCGACGAAATGACAGAGTGACAGAGCCACTAAACAACAGTACAACGAAATGACAGAGCCTCTAAACAACAGGACGACTAACTGACAGCGACGAAATGACCGAGCGACAAAGTGACACTGAACAACAGAACGACTGACTGACAGAGCGACGAAATGACAGAGTGACAGAGCCTCTGAACAACAGTATGACTGACTGACAGAGCGACGAAATGACCAAGTGACAGATTGACAGAGTGACCGAGTCGCTGAACAACAGGACGACTGACTGACAGAGCGACGAAATGACAGAGTGACAGAGCCACTGAACAACAATACAACTGACTGACATAGTGACGAAATGAAAGAGTGAACAGGACGACAGAGCCACTGAACAACAATACAACTGACTGACATAGTGACGAAATGACAGAGTGACTGAGCCACTGAATCATGTGTCAGTTATATTTCAGTAAAACGAAGCTAGTAAGCAGCAGCAGAGAGTCTTCCCAGTGGTGAACTAAACCTCAAATGCAACGGGCTCAAAATTTGAGTGCGATCTTGAATTTGAGTCTCAGTCGCCCTATATAAAGGGCAGCAGCTGCAGCATTTCTTCAGTCGTCCAGGCACGGTGGGGATCAGCAGATCATGCAGTCCAGTGAAGTGCAGTGAAGTGTATAACGGATCGACGGACCGACAGAAGTGACTGAGCAACAAATCGATCGAAACGACAGTGCCACTGACAGAGCGACAACATGACAGAGTGACGAAATGACAGAGTGACAGAGCCACTAAAGAAGAGTACAACGAAATGACAGAGTGACAGAGCCACTAAACAACAGGACGACTGACTGACAGAGCGACGAAATGACAGAGTAACAGAGCCACTGAACAACAATACAACTGACTGACATAGTGACGAAATGACAGAGTGACTGAGCCACTGAACAACAATACAACTGACTGACAGAGCGACGAAATGACAGAGTGACTGAGCCACTGAACAACAATACAACTGACTGACAGAGCGACGAAATGACAGAGTGACAGAGCCACTGAACACCAATACAACTCATTGACATAGTGACGAAATGACAGAGTGACTGAGCCACTGAACAACAATACAACTGACTGACAGAGCGACAAAATGACAGAGTAACAGAGCCACTGAACAACAATACAACTGACTGACAGAGCGACGAAATGACAGAGTGACAGAGCCACTGAACACCAATACAACTCATTGACATAGTGACGAAATGACAGAGTGACTGAGCCACTGAACAACAATACAACTGACTGACAGAGCGACAAAATGACAGAATGACAGAGTCACTGAACAACAGGAATACTGACTGACAGAGCGACGAAATGACAGAGTAACAGAGCCACTGAACAACAATACAACTGACTGACATAGTGACGAAATGACAGAGTGACTGAGCCACTGAACAACAATACAACTGACTGACAGAGCGACGAAATGACAGAGTGACAGAGCCACTGAACACCAATACAACTCATTGACATAGTGACGAAATGACAGAGTGACTGAGCCACTGAACAACAATACAACTGACTGACAGAGCGACAAAATGACAGAATGACAGAGTCACTGAACAACAGGAATACTGACTGACAGACAGACCGACGAAATAACAGAGCCACTGAACAACAGGACGACTGACTGACAAAGCGACAAAATGACAGAATGACAGAGTCACTGAACAACACTACAACTGACTGACAGAGCGACGAAATAACAGAGCCACTGAACAACAGGACGAATGACTGACAAAGCGACAAAATGACAGAATGACAGAGTCACTGAACAACACTACAACTGACTGACAGAGCGACAAAATGACTGAATGACAGAGTCATTGAACAACAGGGCGACTGACTGACAGAGCGACGAAATGACAGAGTGACAGAGCCACTGAACAACTGACTGTCATAGTGACAGAGTGGCAGAGCCACTGAACAACAATACAACTGACTGACATAGTGACGAAATGACAGAGTGACTGAGCCACTGAACAACAGTACAACTGACTGACAGAGCGACTAAATGACAGAGTGACAGAGCCACTGAACACCAATACAACTCATTGACATAGTGACGAAATGACAGAGTGACTGAGCCACTGAACAACAATACAACTGACTGACAGAGCGACAAAATGACAGAATGACAGAGTCACTGAACAACAGGAATACTGACTGACAGACAGACCGACGAAATAACAGAGCCACTGAACAACAGGACGACTGACTGACAAAGCGACAAAATGACAGAATGACAGAGTCACTGAACAACACTACAACTGACTGACAGAGCGACGAAATGACAGAGTGACTGAGCCACTGAATTATTTGTCAGTTATATTTCAGTAAAACGAAGCTAGAAAGCAGCAGCAGAGGGCCTTCCCAGTGGTCAACTAAAGCTCAAATGCAACGGGCTCAAAATTTGAGTGCGATCTTGAATTTGAGTCTCAGTCGCCCTATATAAAGGGCAGCAGCTGCAGAATTTCTTCAGTCGTCCAGGCACGGTGGGGATCAGCAGATCATGCAGTCCAGTGAAGTGCAGTGAAGTGTATAACGGATCGACGGACCGACAGAAGTGACTGAGCAACAAATCGATCGAAACGACAGTGCCACTGACAGAGCGACAACATGACAGAGTGACAGAGCCACTAAAGAATAGTACAACTGACTAAAAGAGCGACGAAATGACAAAGTGACAGAGCCACTAAACAACAGTACAACGAAATGACAGAGTGACAGAGCCACTAAAGAACAGTACAACTGACTGACAGAGCGACGAAATGACAGAGTGACTGAGCCACTGAATTATTTGTCAGTTATATTTCAGTAAAACGAAGCTAGAAAGCAGCAGCAGAGGGTCTTCCCAGTGGTCAACTAAAGCTCAAATGCAACGGGCTCAAAATTTGAGTGCGATCTTGAATTTGAGTCTCAGTCGCCCCATATAAAGGGCAGCAGCTGCAGCATATCTTCAGTCGTCCAGGCACGGTGGGGATCAGCAGATCATGCAGTCCAGTGAAGTGAAGTGAAGTGTATAGCGGATCGACGAACCGACAGAAGTGATTGAGCAACAAATCGATCGCAACGACAGTGCCACTGACAGAGCGACAACATGACAGAGCGACGAAATGACAGAGTGACAGAGCCACTAAAGAATAGTACAACTGACTAAAAGAGCGACGAAATGACAAAGTGACAGAGCCACTAAACAACAGTACAACGAAATGACAGAGTGACAGAGCCACTAAAGAACAGTACAACTGACTGACAGAGCGACGAAATGACAGAGTGACTGAGCCACTGAATTATTTGTCAGTTATATTTCAGTAAAACGAAGCTAGAAAGCAGCAGCAGAGGGTCTTCCCAGTGGTCAACTAAAGCTCAAATGCAACGGGCTCAAAATTTGAGTGCGATCTTTAATTTGAGTCTCAGTCGCCCCATATAAAGGGCAGCAGCTGCAGCATTTCTTCAGTCGTCCAGGCACGGTGGGGATCAGCAGATCATGCAGTCCAGTGAAGTGAAGTGAAGTGTATAACGGATCGACGAACCGACAGAAGTGATTGAGCAACAAATCGATCGCAACGACAGTGCCACTGACAGAGCGACAACATGACAGTGCGACGAAATGACAGAGTGGCAGAGCCACTAAAGAACAGTACAACTGACTAAAAGAGCGACGAAATGACAAAGTGACAGAGCCACTAAACAACAGTACAACGAAATGACAGAGTGACAGAGCCACTAAAGAACATTACAACTGACTAAAAGAGCGACGAAATAACAGAGTGACAGAGCCACTAATCAACAGTACAACGAAATGACAGAGCCTCTAAACAACAGGACGACTAACTGACAGCGACGAAATGACCGAGCGACAAAGTGACACTGAACAACAGAACGACTGACTGACAGAGCGACGAAATGACCGAGTGACAGAGCCTCTGAACAGCAGTATGACGGACTGACAGAGCGACGAAATGACCAAGTGACAGATTGACAGAGTGACCGAGTCGCTGAACAACCGAACGACTGACTGACAGAGCGACGAAATGACCGAGTGACAGAGCCTCTGAACAACAGTATGACTGAATAACAGAGCGACGAAATTACCAAGTGACAGATTGACAGAGTAACCGAGTCGCTGAACAACAGGACGACTGACTGACAGAGCGACGAAATGACCGAGCAACAAAGTGACAGAGTCACTGAACAACAGTATGACGGACTGACAGAGCGACGAAATGACAGAGTGACAGAGCCACTGAAAAGCAATACAACTGACTGACAGAGCGACGAAATGACAGAGTGACTAGCCGCTGAACAACAGAACTGACTGACAGAGTGATAGAGCCACTGAACAACAGTACAACGGACTGACAGAGTGACAGAGCCACTAAAGAACAGTACAACTGACTAAAAGAGCGACGAAATGACAGAGTGATAGAGCCACTAAACAACAGTACAACGAAATGACAGAGCCTCTAAACAACAGGACGACTTACTGACAGCGACGAAATGACCGAGCGACAAAGTGACACTGAGCAACAGGGCGACTGACTGACAGACCGACGAAATGACAGAGTGACAGAGCCACTGAAAAACAATACAACTGACTGACAGAGTGACAGACCACTGAACAAGAGTAGAACTGACTGACAGAGCGACGAAATGACAGAGTGACAGAGCCACTGAAATACAGGACGACTGACTGACAGAGCGACGAAATGACAGAGTGACTAGCCGCTGAACAACAGTACAACTGACTGACAGAGTGATAGAGCCACTGAACAACAGTACAACGGACTGACAGAGTGACAGAGCCACTAAAGAACAGTACAACTGACTAAAAGAGCGACGAAATGACAGAGTGACAGAGCCACTAAGCAACAGTACAACGAAATGACAGAGCCTCTAAACAACAGGTCGACTAACTGACAGCGACGAAATGACCGAGCGACAAAGTGACACTGAACAACAGAACGACTGACTGACAGAGCGACGAAATGACAGAGTGACAGATTGACAGAGTGACCGAGTCGCTGAACAACAGGACGACTGACTGACAGAGCGACGAAATGACAGAGTGACAGAGCCACTGAACAACAATACAACTGACTGACATAGTGACGAAATGACAGAGTGACTGAGCCACTGAACAACAATACAACTGACTGACATAGTGACGAAATGAAAGAGTGAACAGGACGACAGAGCCACTGAACAACAGGACGACTGACTGACAAATCGACGAAATGGCAGAGTGACTGAGCCACTGAATCATGTGTCAGTTATATTTCAGTAAAACGAAGCTAGAAAGCAGCAGCAGAGAGTCTTCCATATAAAGGGCAGCAGCTGCAGCATTTCTTCAGTCGTCCAGGCACGGTGGGGATCAGCAGATCATGCAGTCCAGTGAAGTGAAGTGAAGTGTATAACGGATCGACGAACCGACAGAAGTGATTGAGCAACAAATCGATCGCAACGACAGTGCCACTGACAGAGCGACAACATGACAGAGCGACGAAATGACAGAGTGACAAAGTGACACTGAACAACAGAACGACTGACTGACAGAGCGACGAAATGACCAAGTGACAGATTGACAGAGTGACCGAGTCGCTGAACAACAGGACGACTGACTGACAGAGCGACGAAATGACCGAGCAACAAAGTGACAGAGTCACTGAACAACAGTATGACGGACTGACAGAGCGACGAAATGACAGAGTGACAGAGCCACTGAAAAGCAATACAACTGACTGACAGAGCGACGAAATGACAGAGTGACTAGCCGCTGAACAACAGAACTGACTGACAGAGTGATAGAGCCACTGAAGAACAGTACAACGGACTGACAGAGTGACAGAGCCACTAAAGAACAGTACAACTGACTAAAAGAGCGACGAAATGACAGAGTGACAGAGCCACTAAACAACAGTACAACGAAATGACAGAGCCTCTAACAACAGGACGACTAACTGACAGCGACGAAATGACCGAGCGACAAAGTGACACTGAACAACAGAACGACTGACGACTGACTCACAGAGTGACAGAATCACTGAGCAACAGGGCGACTGACTGACAGAGCGACGAAATGACAGAGTGACAGAGCCACTGAAATACAATACAACTGACTGACAGAGCGACAAAATGACAGAATGACAGAGTCACTGAACAACAGGAATACTGACTGACAGACAGAGCGACGAAATAACAGTGCCACTGAACAACAGGCTGACTGACTGACAAAGCGACAAAATGACAGAATGACAGAGTCACTGAACAACAGTACAACTGACTGACAGAGCGACACTGAACAACAGGAATACTGACTGACAGACAGAGCGACGAAATAACAGAGCCACTGAACAACAGGACGACTGACTGACAAAGCGACAAAATGACAGAATGACAGAGGCACTGAACAACAGTACAACTGACTGACAGAGCGACGAAATGACAGAGTGACTGAGCCACTGAATTATTTGTCAGTTATATTTCAGTAAAACGAAGCTAGAAAGCAGCAGCAGAGGGTCTTCCCAGTGGTCAACTAAAGCTCAAATGCAACGGGCTCAAAATTTGAGTGCGATCTTGAATTTGAGTCTCAGTCGCCCCATATAAAGGGCAGCAGCTGCAGCATTTCTTCAGTCGTCCAGGCACGGTGGGGATCAGCAGATCATGCAGTCCAGTGAAGTAAAAGTGAAGTGTATAACGGATCGACGAACCGACAGAAGTGATTGAGCAACAAATCGATCGCAACGACAGTGCCACTGACAGAGCGACGAAATGACAGAGTGACAAAGTGACACTGAACAACAGAACGACTGACTGACAGAGCGACGAAATGACCGAGTGACAGAGCCTCTGAACAGCAGTATGACTGAATGACAGAGCGACGAAATGACAGAGTGACAGATTGACAGAGTGACCGAGTCGCTGAACAACAGGACGACTGACTGACAGAGCGACGAAATGACCGAGCAACAAAGTGACAGAGTCACTGAACAGCAGTATGACGGACTGACAGAGCGACGAAATGACAGAGTGACAGAGCCACTGAAAAGCAATACAACTGACTGACAGAGCGACGAAATGACAGAGTGACTAGCCGCTGAACAACAGAACTGACTGACAGAGTGATAGAGCCACTGAACAACAGTACAACGGACTGACAGAGTGACAGAGCCACTAAAGAACAGTACAACTGACTAAAAGAGCGACGAAATGACAGAGTGACAGAGCCACTAAGCAACAGTACAACGAAATGACAGAGCCTCTAAACAACAGGACGACTAACTAACAGCGACGAAATGACCGAGCGACAAAGTGACACTGAACAACAGAACGACTGACTGACAGAGCGACGAAATGACCGAGTGACAGAGCCTCTGAACAACAGTATGACTGACTAACAGAGCGACGAAATGACCAAGTGACAGATTGACAGAGTGACCGAGTCGCTGAACAACAGGACGACTGACTGACAGAGCGACGAAATGACCGAGCAACAAAGTGACACTGAACAACAGAACGACTGACTGACAGAGCGACGAAATGACCGAGTGACAGAGCCTCTGAACAACAGTATGACTGACTGACAAAGCGACAAAATGACAGAATGACAGAGGCACTGAACAACAGTACAACTGACTGACAGAGCGACGAAATGACAGAGTGACTGAGCCACTGAATTATTTGTCAGTTATATTTCAGTAAAACGAAGCTAGAAAGCAGCAGCAGAGTGTCTTCCCAGTGGTCAACTAAAGCTCAAATGCAACGGGCTCAAAATTTGAGTGCGATCTTGAATTTGAGTCTCAGTCGCCCCATATAAAGGGCAGCAGCTGCAGCATTTCTTCAGTCGTCCAGGCACGGTGGGGATCAGCAGATCATGCAGTCCAGTGAAGTGAAGTGAAGTGTATAACGGATCGACGAACCGAAAGAAGTGATTGAGCAACAAATCGATCGCAACGACAGTGCCACTGACAGAGCGAAGAAATGACAGAGTGACAAAGTGACACTGAACAACAGAACGACTGACTGACAGAGCGACGAAATGACCGAGTGACAGAGCCTCTGAACAGCAGTATGACTGAATGACAGAGCGACGAAATGACAGAGTGACTAGCCGTTGAACAACAGAACTGACTGACAGAGTGATAGAGCCACTGAACAACAGTACAACGGACTGACAGAGTGACAGAGCCACTAAAGAACAGTACAACTGACTAAAAGAGCGACGAAATGACAGAGTGACAGAGCCACTAAGCAACAGTACAACGAAATGACAGAGCCTCTAAACAACAGGACGACTAACTAACAGCGACGAAATGACCGAGCGACAAAGTGACACTGAACAACAGAACGACTGACTGACAGAGCGACGAAATGACCGAGTGACAGAGCCTCTGAACAACAGTATGACTGACTAACAGAGCGACGAAATGACCAAGTGACAGATTGACAGAGTGACCGAGTCGCTGAACAACAGGACGACTGACTGACAGAGCGACGAAATGACCGAGCAACAAAGTGACACTGAACAACAGAACGACTGACTGACAGAGCGACGAAATGACCGAGTGACAGAGCCTCTGAACAACAGTATGACTGACTGACAGAGCGACGAAATGACCAAGTGACAGATTGACAGAGTGACCGAGTCGCTGAACAACAGGACGACTGACTGACAGAGCGACGAAATGACCGAGCAACAAAGTGACAGAGTCACTGAACAACAGTATAACGGACTGACAGAGCGACGAAATGACCGAGTGACAGATTCACAGAGTGACAGAGTCACTGAGCAACAGGGCGACTGACTGACAGACCGACGAAATGACAGAGTGACAGAGCCACTGAAAAACAATACAACTGACTGACAGAGTGACAGACCACTGAACAAGAGTAGAACTGACTGACAGAGCGACGAAATGACAGAGTGACAGAGCCCCTGAAAAGCAATACAACTGACTGACAGAGTGACTAGCCGCTGAACAACAGTACAACGGACTGACAGAGTGATAGAGCCACTGAACAACAGTACAACGGACTGACAGAGTGACAGAGCCACTAAAGAACAGTACAACTGACTAAAAGAGCGACGAAATGACAGAGTGACAGAGCCCCTGAAAAGCAGTACAACTGACTGACAGAGCGACGAAATGACAGAGTGACTAGCCGCTGAACAACAGTACAACTGACTGACAGAGTGATAGAGCCACTGAACAACAGTACAACGGACTGACAGAGTGACAGAGCCACTAAAGAACAGTACAACTGACTAAAAGAGCGACGAAATGACAGAGTGACAGAGCCACTAAACAACAGTACAACGAAATGACAGAGCCTCTAAACAACAGGACGACTAACTGACAGCGACGAAATGACCGAGCGACAAAGTGACACTGAACAACAGAACGACTGACTGACAGAGCGACGAAATGACCGAGTGACAGAGCCTCTGAACAACAGTATGACTGACTGACAGAGCGACGAAATGACCAAGTGACAGATTGACAGAGTGACCGAGTCGCTGAACAAAAGGACGACTGACTGACAGAGCGACGAAATGACAGAGTGACAGAGCCACTGAACAACAATACAACTGACTGACATAGTGACGAAATGAAAGAGTGAACAGGACGACAGAGCCACTGAACAACAGGACGACTGACTGACAAATCGACGAAATGACAGAGTGACTCTGCCACTGAATCATGTGTCAGTTATATTTCAGTAAAACGAAGCTAGAAAGTAGCAGCAGAGAGTCTTCCCAGTGGTGAACTAAACCTCAAATGCAACGGGCTCAAAATTTGAGTGCGATCTTGAATTTGAGTCTCAGTCGCCCTATATAAAGGGCAGCAGCTGCAGCATTTCTTCAGTCGTCCAGGCACGGTGGGGATCAGCAGATCATGCAGTCCAGTGAAGTGCAGTGAAGTGTATAACGGATCGACGGACCGACAGAAGTGACTGAGCAACAAATCGATCGAAACGACAGTGCCACTGACAGAGCGACAACATGACAGAGTGACGAAATGACAGAGTGACAGAGCCACTAAAGAAGAGTACAACGAAATGACAAAGTGACAGAAAAACTGAACAACAGTATGACGGACTGACAGAGCGACGAAATGACCGAGTGACAGATTCACAGAGTGACAGAGTCACTGAACAACAGGAATACTGACTGACAGACAGAGCGACGAAATAACAGAGCCACTGAACAACAGGACGACTGACTGACAAAGCGACAAAATGACAGAATGTCAGAGTCACTGAACAACTGTACAACTGACTGACAGAGCAACAAATCGACAAAACGACAGTGCCACTGACAGAGCGACAACATGACAGAGCGACAAAATGACAGAGTGACAGAGCCAGTGAGCAACAGGACGACTAACTGACAGAGCGACGAAATGACCGAGTTACAGATTCACAGAGTGACAGAGTCACTGAGCAACAGGGCGACTGACTGACAGAGCGACGAAATGACAGAGTGACAGAGCCACTGAACAACTGACTGACATAGTGACGAAATGACAGAGTGACTGAGCCACTGAACAGCAATACAACTGACTGACAGAGCGACGAAATGAGAGAGTGACAGAGCCAGTGAACAACAGGACGACTAACTGACAGAGCGACGAAATGACAGAGTGACAGAGCCACTGAACACCAATACAACTGACTGACATAGTGATAGAGCCACTGAACAACAGTACAACGGACTGACAGAGTGACAGAGCCACTAAAGAACAGTACAACTGACTAAAAGAGCGACGAAATGACAGAGTGACAGAGCCACTAAACAACAGTACAACGAAATGACAGAGCCTCTAAACAACAGGACGACTGACTGACAAAGCGAAAAAATGACAGAATGACAGAGTCACTGAACAACAGGACGACTGACTGACAGCGACGAAATGACCGAGCGACAAAGTGACAGAGCCACTGAACAACAGGACGACTGACTGACAGAGCGACGAAATGACAGAGTAACAGAACCACTGAACAACAATACAACTGACTGACATAGTGACGAAATGACAGAGTGTCTGAGCCACTGAACAACAATACAACTGACTGACAGAGCGACGAAATGACAGAGTGACAGAGCCACTGAACACCAATACAACTGACTGACATAGTGACGAAATGACAGAGTGACTGAGCCACTGAACAACAATACAACTGACTGACAGAGCGACAAAATGACAGAATGACAGAGTCACTGAACAACAGGAATACTGACTGACAGACAGAGCGACGAAATAACAGAGCCACTGAACAACAGGACGACTGACTGACAAAGCGACAAAATGACAGAATGACAGAGTCACTGAACAACACTACAACTGACTGACAGAGTGATAGAGCCACTGAACAACAGTACAACGGACTGACAGAGTGACAGAGCCACTAAAGAACAGTACAACTGACTAAAAGAGCGACGAAATGACAGAGTGACAGAGCCACTAAACAACAGTACAACGAAATGACAGAGCCTCTAAACAACAGGACGACTAACTGACAGCGACGAAATGACCGAGCGACAAAGTTACACTGAACAACAGAACGACTGACTGACAGAGCGACGAAATGACCGAGTGACAGAGCCTCTGAACAACAGTATGACTGACTGACAGAGCGACGAAATGACCAAGTGACAGATTGACAGAGTGACCGAGTCGCTGAACAACAGGACGACTGACTGACAGAGCGACGAAATGACAGAGTGACAGAGCCACTGAACAACAATACAACTGACTGACATAGTGACGAAATGACAGAGTGACTGAGCCACTGAACAACAATACAACTGACTGACATAGTGACGAAATGAAAGAGTGAACAGGACGACAGAGCCACTGAACAACAGGACGACTGACTGACAAATCGACGAAATGGCAGAGTGACTGAGCCACTGAACAACAATACAACTGACTGACATAGTGACGAAATGACAGAGTGACTGAGCCACTGAACAACAATACAACTGACTGACAGAGCGACGAAATGACAGGGTGACTGAGCCACAAAGTGACAGAGTCACTGAACAACAGTATGACGGACTGACAGAGCGACGAAATGACCGAGTGACAGATTCACAGAGTGACAGAATCACTGAGCAACAGGGCGACTGACTGACAGAGCGACGAAATGACAGAGTGACAGAGCCACTGAAAAACAATACAACTGACTGACAGAGCGACAAAATGACAGAATGACAGAACAACAATACAACTGACTGACATAGTGACGAAATGAAAGAGTGAACAGGACGACAGAGCCACTGAACAACAGGACGACTGACTGACAAATCGACGAAATGGCAGAGTGACAGAGGCACTGAACAACAGTACAACTGACTTACAGAGCGACGAAATGACAGAGTGACTGAGTCACTGAATTATTTGTCAGTTATATTTCAGTAAAACGAAGCTAGAAAGCAGCAGCAGAGGGTCTTCCCAGTGGTCAACTAAAGCTCAAATGCAACGGGCTCAAAATTTGAGTGCGATCTTTAATTTGAGTCTCAGTCGCCCCATATAAAGGGCAGCAGCTGCAGCATTTCTTCAGTCGTCCAGGCACGGTGGGGATCAGCAGATCATGCAGTCCAGTGAAGTGAAGTGAAGTGTATAACGGATCGACGAACCGACAGAAGTGATTGAGCAACAAATCGATCGCAACGACAGTGCCACTGACAGAGCGACAACATGACAGTGCGACGAAATGACAGAGTGACAGAGCCACTAAAGAACAGTACAACTGACTAAAAAAGCGACGAAATGACAGATTGACAGAGCCACTAGTCAACAGTACAACGAAATGATAGAGCCTCTAAACAACAGGACGACTAACTGACAGCGACGAAATGACCGATCGACAAAGTGACACTGAACAACAGAACGACTGACTGACAGAGCGACGAAATGACCGAGTGACAGAGCCTCTGAACAGCAGTATGACTGACTGACAGAGCGACGAAATGACCAAGTGACAGATTGACAGAGTGACCGAGTCGCTGAACAACAGAACGACTGACTGACAGAGCGACGAAATGACCGAGTGACAGAGCCTCTGAACAGCAGTATGACTGACTGACAGAGCGACGAAATGACCAAGTGACAGAGCCTCTGAACAGCAGTATGACTGACTGACAGAGCGACGAAATGACAGAGTGACAGATTGACAGAGTGACCGAGTCGCTGAACAACAGGACGACTGACTGACAGAGCGACGAAATGACCGAGCAACAAAGTGACAGAGTCACTGAACAACAGTATGACGGACTGACAGAGCGACGAAATGACCGAGTGACAGATTCACAGAGTGACAGAGTCACTGAGCAACAGGGCGACTGACTGACAGAGCGACGAAATGACCGAGTGACAGAGCCTCTGAACAACAGTATGACTGACTGACAGAGCGACGAAATGACCAAGTGACAGATTGACAGAGTGACCGAGCCACTGAACAACAGGACGACTGACTGACAAAGCGACAAAATGACAGAATGACAGAGTCACTGAACAACACTACAACTGACTGACAGAGTGATAGAGCCACTGAACAACAGTACAACGGACTGACAGAGTGACAGAGCCACTAAAGAACAGTACAACTGACTAAAAGAGCGACGAAATGACAGAGTGACAGAGCCACTAAACAACAGTACAACGAAATGACAGAGCCTCTAAACAACAGGACGACTCACTGACAGCGACGAAATGACCGAGCGACAAAGTGACACTGAACAACAGAACGACTGACTGACAGAGCGACGAAATGACCGAGTGACAGAGCCTCTGAACAACAGTATGACTGACTGACAGAGCGACGAAATGACCAAGTGACAGATTGACAGAGTGACCGAGTCGCTGAACAACAGGACGACTGACTGACAGAGCGACGAAATGACAGAGTGACAGAGCCACTGAACAACAATACAACTGACTGACATAGTGACGAAATGACAGAGTGACTGAGCCACTGATCAACAATACAACTGACTGACATAGTGACGAAATGAAAGAGTGAACAGGACGACAGAGCCACTGAACAACAGGACGACTGACTGACAAATCGACGAAATGGCAGAGTGACTGAGCCACTGAACAACAATACAACTGACTGACATAGTGACGAAATGACAGAGTGACTGAGCCACTGAACAACAATACAACTGACTGACAGAGCGACGAAATGACAGGGTGACTGAGCCACAAAGTGACAGAGTCACTGAACAACAGTATGACGGACTGACAGAGCGACGAAATGACCGAGTGACAGATTCACAGAGTGACAGAATCACTGAGCAACAGGGCGACTGACTGACAGAGCGACGAAATGACAGAGTGACAGAGCCACTGAAAAACAATACAACTGACTGACAGAGCGACAAAATGACAGAATGACAGAACAACAATACAACTGACTGACATAGTGACGAAATGAAAGAGTGAACAGGACGACAGAGCCACTGAACAACAGGACGACTGACTGACAAATCGACGAAATGGCAGAGTGACAGAGGCACTGAACAACAGTACAACTGACTTACAGAGCGACGAAATGACAGAGTGACTGAGTCACTGAATTATTTGTCAGTTATATTTCAGTAAAACGAAGCTAGAAAGCAGCAGCAGAGGGTCTTCCCAGTGGTCAACTAAAGCTCAAATGCAACGGGCTCAAAATTTGAGTGCGATCTTTAATTTGAGTCTCAGTCGCCCCATATAAAGGGCAGCAGCTGCAGCATTTCTTCAGTCGTCCAGGCACGGTGGGGATCAGCAGATCAGTTATTAAATCAGTTATTAAACAATTAAGTTCTCATAGTAAGCGCACACTGCAGCCCATGCGTGTGTATGTGTGTGTATGTGTTTGTGTATGTGAGTGTGTGTATGCGTTTGTGTCTGTATGCGTGTGTGTGTATGTATGCCTGTGTGTGCGTACGTGCGTGTGTGTGTGTGCGTGTTTCTTGTGTAAGCTGAAAGACGCGAAAAATTATTGAAATATCTATTGCTCCAAGGGTTCAGGGGATCTCGTAGTCGAGCAGTCTCGACTAGAGCTTTCTTACTTGTTTTTCTTTTTTTTTATATTTCTTTTTTGCTTTATTTAATTTTTTTCCTTTTTTTTTTTTTTTTTTTTATGTATATATATTTTTTCCTTTTTTTTTCAATATTATTGATTTGCTGTTTTTATTATAATTATTTTTTTTTTCTCATTTTTGATTTTTCTTGTTTCAGGGTCGTTAATTTGTGTCTTCTGTGGATGCTTGGCCGTTTTGAAGATAAGTGCATTTTGTGTTGTTTTCTGTTTTGTTGTTTAAATTTGTTAATTTGTGAGTTCTTTTTATTTTTCTCATTTCAGCTTATTAACATCTCTAGGGGCAGATAGAAGCGTCGTCAATCATCCTCGTCGAATTTTTGGCCGTTTTGCAGGTAAGTGTATATTTTTAATTTTTGCTAGTTTTTATATTTTTATTAATTAGATGATTTTTTTAATTTTTCTCATTGCAGGTAAGCTTATTAACATCTCTAGGCGCAGATAGAAGCGTCGTCAATCATCCTCCTCGAATTTTATGCCGTTTTGCAGGTAAGTGTATATTTTAAATTTTTTGCTAGCTCTAATATTGTTATTAATTAGATGATTTTTTAAATTTTTCTCATTGCAGGAAAGTTTATTAACATCTCTAGGGGCAGATAGGAACGTCATTGGTCATCCTCGTCGAGTTTTTGGCCGTTTTGCAGGTAAGTGTATATTTTAAATTTTTGCTAGTTATACTCATTCATGAAAGTGAATCAGTATATTGGTTTTGTGCAATGTCCGTCTTGCTGTCCGTCCGTCTGTCCGTCTGTCCGTATGAACGCAATCTATTTCGGCGCTATTGAAGCTAGAGACTTGAAATTTGGAACACATACTCGTGTATATCTCCGATCTATAAAGTGTTAAAATTTTCCCGATCCGCCCACTAGGGGCGTGGCAAATCGGAAAATGCATTTTCCGATATACCAGAAATCATGTTAGTTGAAGAGCTAGAAAGCTGAAATTTGGTACGTAGGTCCGCGTCGACCACCCACGATCACGAACTATGGCGGATATATCTCCGCCTATTGGGGGCGTGGCAAATCGGCTAAAACTGTATCTCCTAAAGTTGTAAACCTAGAATGCTGAAATTTTGCACGTCAGCTAATGTTATGATTCTATAAAGTCAAAAGACAATTTATAAGTCTACGCCTATTAGGGGCGTGGCAAATCGGATCTGAAGATATAGTGATTTTTTATACCCTGAACCCATTTTCAAGGGGAAATCAGGGTATAATGGTTTTTTGAAATGTATGTAACAGGCAGAAGGAGGCGTGGCAGACCCCACAAAGTATATATATTCTTGATCAGGGTGACGAGCTGAGTCGATATAGCCCTGTCCGTCTGTCTGTCTGTCCGTCTGTCCGTCCGTCCGTCTATCCGTATGTATGAACGCGTCGATTTCCGAAGATATAAGAACTAGAGACTTCAAATTTTTTTTTAAATGTTCGTAATTACAGCGCGGATATCGAGTTTATCATTAAAAATCGATAACTCATCTCGATCTTTTTTTATCGATAAAAAACCTTATCGAAAACCAGTTATAAAATTATATCTTCTACACCTTTATTGCTAGAGTCTCCAAATTTTTAATGTATGCTTATATGCAATTTATACAATCTCGGTTTTTGTTAAAATTTACCCCCCACCCCCTATATTCACCCCCTCACCATCCCTTTTGTAAAATCTCGGTTTTTGTTAAAATTTACCCCCCACCCCCTATATTCACCCCCTCACCATCCCTTTTGTAAAAGGCGTATTTCAAATACTAGAGGCTTGTGCTTTAGCAAATACATGCATATCTATGTTATAATCAAAATCTGAAAGTTTCATGAAGATCGTATGTCCACAAAAAAAGTTATTAAACAATTAAGTTCTCATAGTAAGCGCACACTGCGCCCATGCGTGTTTATGCTTGTGTGTATATATGTTTGTGTATGTGTATGTGTGTGTGTGTGTATGTGTATGTGTGTGTATGTGTATGTTTTTTTTTTTTTTTTATATTCATTTATTGACAAAATTAAACAAATTGCAAGTTGCGTGGTGGCTAGGATAGCGCGCGGTGCTTACGGGACGGCCGTAAAGCATTGCTTCGCAAGCACTATGCGCTACCTTAGCCTGGGACAGCTCGTCTTCTCAGTCGCTCGACTCTGCGGAGCTCCATCATCACCGTGGCCGCGAAGGTTCTTGTTAGTTCCCAAGCTTCCTCCGATTCCAGCATGGCGTTGACTAAGTTGTCCGCTCTGATGGAGCGGCCCACTGCCTCTTCCAGATGACGCCTCTCCTCCAGGAACCGTCCACATTCGAAAAGAATGTGGTTGGCGTCTTCCACATGCCCTCGCTCTTCCTCGTGGCCAAAGCGCTTCAAATAGCTCCGAAAGCATCCATGACCCGAGAGGATCTGCGTAAGGTAGAAGTTAACCTCGCCATGTTTGCGGTTAACCTATGGTTCAAGCTCCGGGATGAGCTTGTGCGTCCACCGCCCTTTAGCTGAGCTATTCCACCTTCTTTGCCATCGTGCGATGCTGTTCGCCCTGACAGCGTTGAGTCGCGTAGGCCCGTGCGAATCCCGCTCCACGGCTTCGGCGACCAAATACTCCAGTGGCACCATACCGGCTATGACGAGCGCCGCGTCATCGGAGATAGTCCTGAAAGCGCAGCTGACTCTGATTGCGCTCAGCCTGTAGATCGCGCAAATGCCTCGGCTGTAGCTCGGCGTTGCCATCGCTCTTGCCCATATTGGCGCAGCATAGAGGATGACAGACCTAATGACGCTCATTAAGAGGAGACGTCGTTGCTGTTTAGGTCCCCGCGTGTTAAGCATGATTCTCGAGAGAGCTCTACAAGAATCAGCTGCCTTTTTATGCACATATTCTAAGTGCTCGCGGAAAGTTAATCTTGTGTCTATCATGACACCAAGATATCTTATCGCCCTCTTTGACGCAATGGTGACGCTGCCGATCTTTATATTGGCAGTTTCCACTCTTTTTGCGACTGCTGACCAGTACAACTTCGGTCTTGTGTGCCGCTAGCTCGAGCCCAGCTCCTGTCAACCAGCTTCGTATGCGATTGATACTTTCGCTGCACATATCCTCTGTATCTTTGAGCTCCTTTCCTATGGCTACGACAGCTACATCATCAGCAAAGCCAATGGTATGCGCGCCTGCTGGTAGTTCCAAGCGCAGTACGCCGTCGTACATGATGTTCCATAGGAGAGGCCCCAGCACTGAGCCTTGGGGTACTCCAGCTGACACTGTATGAGTTTGGGGACCCTCACTCGTGTTGTATACCAGTGTTCTTCCTCTGAAGTAGCTCTTTATTATCTCTCTTAGATATTTAGGGATATTATATTGTGACAGCGCATTCAGTATCATATCCCAACTAGCTGTGTTGAAGGCATTCCTTACATCCAGGGTCGCAATGATGCAGTATTCCTTCGTCCCGTGCCTCCATCTGGTGCCTTGAATGGCGGAAGTGGCCAGACCGACAACTTTGTTAAGCGCGTCCGTTGTTGACCGGGCCTTCCGGAATCCAAATTGGTTTGGTGACAGGCCTCCGGCGCTTGCAATCGCAGTCTCCAGCCTAGAGCAGATCAGTTTCTCAAACACCTTTCCCATGGTGTCTAAGAGACAGATCGGTCTGTACGAAGATGGCTCATCTGGTGGTTTGCCAGCCTTGGGTAGCAATACCAGATTCTGGGCTTTCCATTTTGCCGGGAACGTCTCTTGGATCAGGCATTCGTTAAATAATTCGGCGAACGTACTTGGGTGCAAGGCGAGGGCTAGCTTTAGCGCACGATTTGGGATCCCGTCCGGCCCTGGAGCTGTGTTGGTTCTAAGACCTCGGAGAACTACTGATATTTCTTCCTCTGTAACTAAAACAATTTCAGTGCTCGTTGAGCCCTGATCAGCAGACTCGGACTCAGGGGCGTGAATGGAGCTTAAACTTTCTGGAAAGAGTGTTTCCACAATCGATTTAAGCTCCAGACGATCCATAGGCTGCACCTGTCTACCTGCGTATAGTCTTTTAACTACTATCTTATATGCCCTGCCCTAAGGGTCATATTCGGCTGAGTCGCACAACTGTAAAAAACATTCTCTTTTGCTTGCCCGAATGGCCTTCTTCAGCTGTCTTCTAGCTGCCTGGTAAGCTAACTGTTTCTCAAAAAACGTTGACCTACCGCGAGCCCGTTGGTAGCTTCTTCTCGCCTGGATGCATTTGCGACGAATGTCACCTATTTGCGTATTCCACCAATACGTAGGCTCATGTTGTCGCGTGAACTGCTTGCGGCGTAACATGCTGCTATTGCAGGCACTCTGTATTTGGGCTACCATTTGGCATGCTCTGGCCTCAGCATTACCAATTGTACCCAGAGACTGAATGGCCTCTGAAAAGACCGCGGGATCAAAAGTATCTAGCCGATACGACTCCCTCCACAATGTTGATGCCCTGGCAGGTGGCTCACCTATTGTGAACAGAAGTGCCGTATGATCGCTGCCTGTATAGCTATCGCAATGGCTCCATGTTGCTTCCCGAAAGAGGGATGAAGTGACAAAAGTAATGTCGATAACAGACCCGTATCCCGCCCGACTGAAGGTGTACTCATGGCCAGTGTTGAGCAGTGCAACATCTAGTGTCGCGAAGATCTCCAGTAGGATACGACCTCTGGCATTTGTTGTGGGGCTACCCCATTCTAGCGCCCAGGAGTTAAAATCTCCAGCTATAATGGCCTTCCGACCCCTAGCATCCTCGGCAAGCTCGTCGAGCACCGTCGTGAATTCACTGAGCTGCATGCTGGGGGCCAGATAGCAACTGTAGAGCCATAAGCTACCATATCGGCCACGTACGAACCCATTGAATGACTTAACATTCGAAAGTACGTTCGTTGAGTTGCCGCATACCCACAACGCAGCTTTGCCATTAACGTCTGTTGACCATGTCCTAGGGCAGCTGGTTCTACAGTGGTGAGGCTCACTGAGAAAAGCTACATCTATACATTTTTCCCTAATGGTCTGCTCTAGAAGATCTTGGGCAGCAACACAATGATTTAAGTTAAGCTGCAAAAACCTTAACTGTGTATGTGTATGTGTATGTGTCTGTGTGTGTGTGTGTGTGTGTGTGTGTGTGTATGTGTGTATGTGTGTGTGTGTGTGTGCGTGTTTCTTGTGTAAGCTGAGTGACGCGAAAAATTATTGAAATAGCTATTACTCCAAGGGTTCAGGGGATCTCGTAGTCGAGCAGTCTCGACTAGAGCTTTCTTACTTGTTAAATTCTGCTCTATTTTGGACACTATTGATGCCAGAGACCTCAAATTTTGTATATATACTCGGGCTGATCACCCAAGACCAAAAAGCTTTGTCGGATATATGTCCGCCCACAGGGGGCGTGGCAAACCGCAAAAGTTGATATCTCCTAAGTATAATAGCTAAAAGATTCAAATTTAGAGAGTTAAGTTACCAGTAACCTCTTCTATCGATGACCCAAAAATAATTTTTACGCCTCTTTAGGGGCGTGCCATATCGAAAAATAATATCGAAGAATAATTTTCACATTTTTTGAGGGTAAGCATTCAAACTTTGCAGTTAGTGTACCGTTATTAAGTTCTAAAAACTGACCAAAAATGAGGTGTCTGCGCCCAGTAGGGGCGTGGCAAATCGGAAAAACCTGTATATTCTACAATATTAGAGCGAAACTTAACTGCTATATTGTTGATGGGATGTGAATGAGTATTCCGCAGTCGGTAACGCCCGACTGCAACGTTCTTACTTGTTTTTTTTTTTTTTATTTAATGTATATATATTTTTTCCTTTTTTTCAATATTATTGATTTGCTGTTTTTATTTTCATTTTTATTTATTTTTTTCTCATTTTTGATTTTTCTTGTTTCAGGGTCGTTAATTGGTAGTCTTCTGTGGATGCTTGGCCGTTTTGAAGATAAGTGCATTTTGTGTTGTTTTCTGTTTTGTTGTTTGTTGTTTAAATTTGTTAATTTGTGAGTTCTTTTTATTTTTCTCATTTCAGGTAAGCTTATTAGCATCTCTAGAGGCAGATAGAAGCATAGTAGATCATCCTCGTCGAATTTTTCTCCGTTTTGCAGGTAAGTGTATATTTTAAATTTTTGCTAGTTATACTCATTCACGAAAGTGAAATGAGTATATTGGTTTTGTGCAATGTCCGTCTTGCTGTCCGTCCGTCTGTCCGTCCGTCCGTCTGTCCGTCTGTCCGTATGAACGCAATCTATTTCGGCGCTATTGAAGCAAGAGACTTGAAATTTGGAACACATACTCGTGTATATCTCCGATTTATAAAGTATTAAAATTTTCCCGATCCGCCCACTAGGGGCGTGGCAAATCGGAAAATGCATTTTCCGATATACCAGAAATCATGTTAGTTAAAGAGCTAGAAAGCTGAAATTTGGTATGTAGGTCCGCGTTGACCACCCAAGATCACGAGCTATGGCGGATATATCTACGCCCATTGGGGGCGTGGCAAATCGGAACTGTATCTCCTAAAGTTGTAAACCTAGAATGCTGAAATTTTGCACGTCAGCTAATGGCATGATTCTATAAAGCCTTAAGATAAATTATAAGTCTACGCCCATTGGGGGAGTGGCAAATCGGACCTGAAGATATAGTGATTATTTAAAGTCTCCTATCTTTTGGACACTATTGATAGCAGAGACCTCAAATTTTGTATATATACTCGGACTGATCACCCAAGACCAAAAAGTTTTGTCGGATATATGTCCGCCCACAGGGGGCGTGGCATACCGCAAAAGCTTATATCTCCTAAAGTATAATAGCTAGAAGCTTCAAATTTGGATAGTTGAGTTACTGATAGCCTCCTCTATCGATTCCCCAAAAATAATTTTTACGCCTCTTTAGGGGCGTGGCATATCGAAAAATACCCTGTAATTTTCACATTTTTTGAGGGTAAGCATTCAAAATTTGCATTTAGGTTACCGGTTGCTTGTTCTAAAAACTGACCAAAAATGAGTTGTCTACGCCCAGTTGGGGCGTGGCAAATCGGAAAAACCTGTATTTTCTACAGTATTAGAGCGAAACTTAACTATTAAATTGTTGATGGGATGTGAATGAGTATTCCGCAGTCGGTAACGCCCGACTGCAACGTTCTTACTTGTTTCTATATTGTTATTAATTAGATGATTTTTAAATTTTTTCTCATTGCAGGTAAGCTTATTAACATCTCTAGGGGCAGATAGAGGCGTCGTCAATCATCCTCGTCGAATTTTATGCCGTTTTGCAGGTAAGTGTATATTTTAAATTTTTGCTAGTTTTAATATTGTTATTAATTAGATGATTTTTTTTTAAATTTTTCTCATTGCAGGTAGTCTTATTAACATCTCTAGGGGCAGATAGAAGCGTCGTCAATCATCCTCGTCGAATTTTTGGCCGTTTTGCAGGTAAGTGTATATTTTAAATTTTTGCTAGTTTTAATATTGTTATTAATTAGATGATTTTTTAATTTTTTTTCATTGCAGGTAAGCTTATTAACATCTCTAGGGGCAGATAGAAGCGTCGTCAATCATCCTCGTCGAATTTTATGCCGTTTTGCAGGTAAGTGTATATTTTAAATTTTTGCTAGTTTTAATATTGTTATTAATTAGATGATTTTTTTTTAAATTTTTCTCATTGCAGGTAGTCTTATTAACATCTCTAGGGGCAGATAGAAGCGTCGTCAATCATCCTCGTCGAATTTTTGGCCGTTTTGCAGGTAAGTGTATTTTTTAAATTTTTGCTAGTTTTAATATTGTTATTAATTAGATGATTTTTAAAATTTTTCTCATTGCAGGTAAGATTATTGGCATCACAAATGTTGATGTAAGCTACCTAGTACATTGCTACGCTCGTTGGCGTAGTTTTACTAGTAGTTGTGGAGCTGGTACGCCAGCTTGATGACGTAATCGCGAAGACCGCCTCGCACTCGTCGCTGTCCATCAGCTCTCGGAGGTCGACCTCTTCGCGCCTTGGAGTCCTCTGCTGCATTGGCTCACCTGCATCCATGACTTGTTTTTGTTTGTTTGAGTTCAATAAAGTAATAACTATAGTCATAATTTGTTCAATTTGTTTCTCCAGCCTCTCGAACATGGCCCTGTTTTGTTCAAGTAGCTCTTCAAGGCTACTTGACTTGGCTTGCTCGTCCTTTAGCTTCTGTTGCAGCCTAGCCAAGTGCCTTGCTGCTGGATTACGTCCATTGGATACGGTTGTTGTTGTTGTTGGGCGTTTCTCTTTGTGGTTTATTGAGTATCGCTGTGTGTTAGTGGTGCGGTTGGTGGGCTTTGTGAATGGTGTTTGGGGTTGCTGTTGTTGGTGGTGTCGTCGCGTCTGTCTTTGTCGTTGTAGTTGTTGTTGTTGTTGCTGGTTTTGCTGTTGGTGTTGCGGCAGTGGCTTTGTTGTTTTATACGATCCATGCACCACGCTACTGTATGTCAGCTTGCGCTTTGTGCCTGGATTTATTGGCGTCTCTTTTGTGCGTTGCTGTTTTTGTCGCAATCGATGTTGCTGCTGTTGTAGCTTTGGTTGCTGCTGTTGTTGTTGCCGCTGCTCAGTCTGTGGTCGATCTTGGCGCAGTTGTTGGTGTTGCTGTTGTTGTTATTGTTGTTGCTGTTGCTGCAGCTCGTTTGTCGGTAAGTACCTTACAGCTAGTAGCCTATTTCGAGCCTCTTTGTATTTAGGGCAGCCTTTATAGCAGCATACATGTGCACCTCCACAGTTGAAGCACTTTGCGGGTGCATCTCGTGCTTTGGTGCACTCAGTGGATGCATGAGAGCCGGCACATTTCATGCATCTGTATGGGCGTCGACAGTAGTTCTTAGTGTGCCCGAACGCCTGGCATCGATGGCACTGGGCCGGATCGATGGCCTTCGCCTGCCTCTCAACTAGCACCTGTTGATTGCTGATCGTATCGAGTTCACATATCTTGAGATGGCTGCCATCGGGCATTGGCTGCAGCTCAACCTCAAAGACGTTTAGTGGCATGCCGGTGAACCGATGCCTCATGGCACGTATGAAACGTACCACGAATCCCAGCTCCGACAGCTTGACCCTCAGCCAGTCACAGGGTGTCGAGTGGTGTAGTTTTTTGATTACCACTCGATATCCTTTCTGATGGTGTGACTGGTGGGTGTACATCTGTACGTTCTCAGCAGTCAGGAAATCTACAATGGCTCTGTATGTGGCCATATCATCGCTGTAGATAGTGACGCCAGCACTATTACTGCGAGTGGCGGTGCTAGTGGTGAAACCGCCAACTGCTGGATGGCTGTGCAGTTTGTTGATTAGTGGCAGTATGTCGTCCATTTGGGGCAAGAATATTGCCGGTATTCTTGCCTTAGCTGTCTGTTGTGGTTGTTGTTGTTGCTGCTGGTGTTGCTGTTGTTGTTGTTGTTGTTGCTGCTGGTGTTGCTGTTGTTGTTGTTGCTGTTGTTGTTGTTGCTTGGGAGCAGAGGCAGTTGTGTGGGCATGCATTTGTTGCTGCATTTGATTGCCAGTTTTTTGAGGCAGCCCGAAAGGCTGCAATACTTTTTCGTTTTGATTGGCACTCGACACCGAGCAACAAATCGACAAAACGACAATGCTACTGAAAGAGCGACAACATGACAGAGCGACGAAATGACAGAGTGACAGAGCCACTGAAGAACAATACAACTGACTAAAAGACCGACGAAATGACAGAGTGACAGAGCCATTAAGCAACAGGATGACTGACTGACAGAGCGACGAAATGACCGAGTGACAGATTGACAGAGTGACAGAGTCACTGAACAACAGGACGACTGACTGACAGAGCGGCGAAATGACAGAGTGACAGAGCCACTGAACAACAATACAACTGACTGACAGAACAACGAAATGACAGAGTGACAGAGCCACTGAAGAACAGTACAACTGACTAAAAGACCGACGAAATGACAGAGTGACAGAGCCACTAAGCAACAGGATGACTGACTGACAGAGCGACGAAATGACAGAGTGACAGAGCTACTAAATATCAGGACGATTTACTGACAGAGCGACGAAATGACAGAGTGACTGAGCCACTGAATCATTTGTCAGAGGCTAGAAAGCAGCAGCAGAGAGTCTTCCCAGTGGTCAACTAAAGCTCAAATGCAACGGGCTCCAAATTTGAGTGCGATCTTGAATTTGAGTCTCAGTCGCCCTATATAAAGGGCAGCAGCTGCAGCACGGTGGGGATCAGCAGATCATGCAGTCCAGTGAAGTGAAGTGAAGTGTATAACGGATCAACGGACCGACAGAAAAGAGCAACAGATCGACAAAACGACAGTGCCACTGAAGAACAGTACAACTGACTAAAAGAGCGACGAAATGACAGAGTGACAGAGCCACTGAACAACAGGATGACTGACTGAAAGAGCGACGAAATGACAGAGTGACAGAGCCACTAAACAACAGGACGACTGACTGACAGAGCGACGAAATGACAGAGTGACAGAGTCACTGAACAACAGTACAACTAACTGACAGAGCGACGAAATGACAGAGATTCTTCCCAGTGGCAGAGAGTCTTCCCAGTGGTCAACTAAAGCTCAAATGCAACGAGCTCAAAATTTGAGTGCGATCTTGAATTTGAGTCTCAGTCGCCCTATATAAAGGGCAGCAGCTGCAGCATTTCTTCAGTCGTCCAGCCACGGTGGGGATCAGCAGATCATGCAGTCCAGTGAAGTGAAGTGAAGTGTATAACAGATCGACGGACCGACAGAAAAGACTGAGCAACAGATCGACAAAACGACAGTGCCACTGAAGAACAGTACAACTGACTAAAAGAGCGACGAAATGACAGAGTGACAGAGCCACTGAGCAACAGGATGACTGACTGAAAGAGCGACGAAATGACAGAGTGACAGAGCCACTAAACAACAGGACGACTGACTGACAGAGCGACGAAATGACCGAGGGACAGAGTGACAGAGTCACTGAACAACAGGACGACTGAATGACAGAGCGACAAAATGACTGAGTGACAGAGCCCCTGAACAACAGTACAACTGACTGATAGAGCAACTACATGACAGACTGACAGAATAAAAGAGCCACTGAACAAGAATACAACTGACTGAAAGAGCGACTAAATGACAGAGTGACAGAGCCACTGAACAACAGTACAACCGACTGACAGAGCGACAAAATGACCGAGTCACAGAGTGACAGAGTCACTGAACAACAGGACGACTGAATGACAGAGCGACAAAATGACTGAGTGACAGAGCCCCTGAACAACAGTGCAACTGACTGATAGATCGACAACATGACAGACTGACAGAATAAAAGAGCCACTGAACAACAATACAACAGACTGAAAGAGCGACGAAATGACAGAGTGACAGAGCCACTGAACAACAGTACAACTGACCGACAGAGCGACAAAATGACCGAGTGACAGAGTGACAGAGCCACTGAACCACAGTACAACTGATTGACAGAACAGAAATGACAGAGATTCTTCCCAGTGGCAGAGAGTCTTCCCAGTGGTCAACTAAAGCTCAAATGCAACGAGCTCAAAATTTGAGTGCGATCTTGAATTTGAGTCTCAGTCGCCCTATATAAAGGGCAGCAGCTGCAGCATATCGTCAGTCGTCCAGGCAGGGTGGGGATCAGCAGATCATGCAGTCCAGTGTTCTCGTATTCTCCTCCGGCACACATGAGCGCAATTATATATAGTTTAAGTATTAGCTATTGCACAGAGTGCTTTTCGCGGCGCGCGCACACCGGCAGCGAGGCGGACAGAACGGCAAGTCTGCGCACTCGAACAGTCAGCAGTGGAGTATGCGCCAGCCAATTGCCTGCCGTGAAGCGGCAGTTACAAATTCTCTCCTTCAGAATTCTCTTATACTTAATTCAAGGCATTACTTTCACGAAGCAACATATTTGAATTTAAATTACTGTATTTATCGCACTTTGATATCGATGTTGCTTGGCCCGATAACATATCGGATGCCCTAGTTGCTTTGTGTGTTTTGTGCTGCTTACGTTATGCTAATTTGCCTACAGTTTTTATTTATTTATTTACATTTTTTAGCGTATTGACCTATCCGACAATGGTCACACGCAGGCGCCATGCAGATGTGAGATATGTGAAATCAAAAGACTACGAAACAAGACAAAACTGCAAGACTTAACAGCTAACATAAATACAATTTACATAGATTATTTACTAATTCTCTCTCTTTTTATACCCTGAACCCATTTTCAATGGGAAATCAGGGTATAATGGTTTTGTTGAAATGTATGTAACAGGCAGAAGGAGGCGTGGCAGACCCCACAAAGTATATATATTCTTGATCAGGGCGACGAGCTGAGTTGATTTGGCCCTGTCCGTCTGTCTGTCCGTCTGTCCGTCTGTCCGTCCGTCCGTCTGTCCGTCTGTCCGTATGTATGAACGCGTCGATTTCAGAAGATATAAGAGCTAGAGACTTCAAATTTTTTTTAAATGTTCGTAATTACAGCGCGCATATCAAGTTTATCATTAAAAATCGATAACTCATCCCAATATTTTTTTATCGATAAAAAACCTTATCGAAAACCAGTTATAAAATTATATCTTCTACACCTTTATTGCTAGAGTCTCCAAATTTTTAATGTATGCTTATATGCAATTTATACAATTTCGGTTTTTGTTAAAATTTACCCCCCACCCTTAAATTCACCCCCTCACCCTCACTTTTGTAAAAAGCGTATTTCAAATACTAGAGACTTGTGCTTTGGCAATTACATGCATATCCATGTCATAATCATAATCTGAAAGTTTCATGAAGATCGTACGTCCACAAAAAAGTTATTAAGCAATTAAGTTCTCATAGTAAGCGCTCACTGTCGTCCATGCGTCTTTATGCTTGTGTGTGTATATGTATGTAATTGTTTGTGTATGTGTGTGTGTGTGTGTGTGTGTGTGTGTGTGTGTGTGTGATGTATGCCTGTGTGTGCGTGCGTGCGTGTGTGTGTGTGTGTGCGTGTTTCTTGTGTAAGCTGAAAGACGCGAAAAATTATTGAAATATCTATTACTCCAAGGGTTCAGGGGATCTCGTAGTCGAGTAGTCTCGACTAGAGCTTTCTTACTTGTTTTCTTCTCTTTTCAGGTAATCGCTGGAATCCATGAGGGTCGAATTGGGATGGGGCATCGAGCTGCAGTTCTCATCTGCTGATCGTCGTCAAGTGTAGTGTTGGAGAGGGGGGAAGAACAGCCAGTCCAGCTGTCTCACCCCCTCCCGTCTGTGACGCCATCCAGTTGTTGCAGTGGGCATGGGTGAGTACAGCATATGCATTAGCTTGCATACGTATGTACATTTGTGTGAATTGCAGTGAAGAAGAAATAGAAATATTTCATTAGTGGTGCAATAATAAAATAATATTATTATACTCATTCACGAAAGTGAATCAGTATATTGGTTTTGTGCAATGTCCGTCTTGCTGTCCGTCCGTCTGTCCGTCTGTCCGTCCAACCGTCTGTCCGTCTGTCCGTATGAACGCAATCTATTTCGGCGCTATTGAAGCTAGAGACTTGAAATTTGGAGCACATACTCGTGTATATCTCCGATTTATAAAGTATTAAAATTTTCCCGATCCGCCCACTAGGGGCGTGGCAAATCGGAAAATGCATTTTCCGATATACCAGAAATCATGTTTGTTGAAGAGCTAGAAAGCTGAAATTTGGTATGTAGGTCTGCGTTGACCACCCAAGATTACGAGCTATGGCGGATATATCTACGCCCATTGGGGGCGTGGCAAATCGGATAAAACTGTATCTCCTAAAGTTGTAAACCTAGAATGCTGAAATTTTGCACGTCAGCTAATGGTATGATTCTATAAAGTCTGAAGATAAATTACAAGTCTACGCCCATTGGGGGAGTGGCAAATCGGACCTGAAGATATAGTGATTTTTTAAATTCTCCTATATTTTGGACACTATTGATGGCAGAGACCTCAAATGTTGTATATATACTCGGACTGATCACCCAAGACCAAAAAGTTTTGTCGGATATATGTCCGCTCACAGGGGGCGTGGCAAACCGCAAAAGTTTATATCTCCTAAAGTATAATAGCTAGAAGCTTCAAATTTGGATAGTTGAGTTACTGGTAGCCTCCTCTATCGATTCCCCAAAACTAATCTTTACGCCTCTTTAGGGGCGTGGCATATCGAAAAATACCCTGTATTTTCACATTTTTTGAGGTTAAGCATTCAAAATTTGCAGTAAGGGTACCGTTATCTCTTTCTAAAAACTGACCAAAAATGAGGTGTCTACGCCCAGTTCGGGCGTGGCAAATCGGAAAAACCTGTATATTCTACAGTATTAGAGCGAAACTTAACTACTAAATTGTTGATGGGATGTGAATGAGTATTCCGCAGTCGGTAACGCCCGACTGCAACGTTCTTACTTGTTATACCCTGAACCCATTTTCAATGGGAAATCAGGGTATAATGGTTTTGTTGAAATGTATGTAACAGGCAGAAGGAGGCGTGGCAGACCCCACAAAGTATATATATTCTTGATCAGGGCGACGAGCTGAGTTGATTTGGCCCTGTCCGTCTGTCTGTCCGTCTGTCCGTCTGTCCGTCTGTCCGTCCGTCCGTCTGTCCGTCTGTCCGTATGTATGAACGCGTCGATTTCAGAAGATATAAGAGCTAGAGACTTCAAATTTTTTTTAAAATGTTCGTAATTACAGCGCGCATGTCAAGTTTATCATTAAAAATCGATAACTCATCCCGATCTTTTTTTATCGATAAAAAACCTTATCGAAAAACAGTTATAAAATTATATCTTCTACACCTTTATTGCTAGAGTCTCCAAATTTTTAATGTATGCTTATATGCAATTTATACAATTTCGGTTTTTGTTAAAATTTACCCCCCACCTCTAAATTCACCCCCTCACCCTCACTTTTGTAAAAAGCGTATTTCAAATACTAGAGACTTGTGCTTTGGCAATTACATGCATATTCATGTTATAATCATAATCTAAAAGTTTCATGAAGATCGTACGTCCATAAAAAAAGTTATTAAACAATTAAGTTCTCATAGTAAGCGCACACTGCAGCCCATGCGTGTTTATGCGTGGTTGCTTGTATGTGTATGTGTGTGTGTGTATGCGTTTGTGTCTGTATGCGTGTGTGTGTGTATGTATACCTGTGTGTGCGTACGTGCGTGTGTGTGTGTGTGTGTGTGTTTCTTGTGTAAGCTGAAAGTCGCGAAAAAGTATTGAAATATCTATTGCTCCAAGGGTTCAGGGGATCTCGTAGTCGAGCAGTCTCGACTAGAGCTTTCTTACTTGTTTTGCTTTGTTTTTATACCCTGAACCCATTTTCAATGGGAAATCAGGGTATAATGGTTTTGTTGAAATGTATGTAACAGGGAGAAGGAGGCGTGGCAGACCCCACAAAGTATATATATTCTTGATCAGGGGTGACGAGCTGAGTTGATTTGGCACTGTCCGTCTGTCTGTCCGTCTGTCCGTCTGTCCGTCCGTCCGTCTGTCCGTCTGTCCGTATGTATGAACGCGTCGATTTCAGAAGATATAAGAGCTAGAGACTTCAATTTTTTTAAAATGTCCGTAATTACAGCGCGATATCAAGTTTATCATTAAAAATCGATAACTCATCTCGATCTTTTTTTATCGATAAAAAACCTTATCGAAACCCAGTTATAAAATTATATCTTCTACACCTTTATTGCTAGTGTCTCCAAATTTTTAATGTATGCTTACATGCAATTTATACAATGTTGGTTTTTGTTAAAATTAACCCCCCACCTCTAAATTCACCCCCTCACCATCACTTTTGTAAAAAGCGCATTTCAAATACTAGAGACTTGTGCTTTGGCAATTACATGCATATTCATGTTATAATCATAATCTAAAAGTTTCATGAAGATCGTACGTCCATAAAAAAAGTTATTAAACAATTAAGTTCTCATAGTAAGCGCACACTGCAGCCCATGCGTGTTTATGCGTGGTTGCTTGTGTGTGTATGTGTTTGTGTATGTGTGTGTGTATGTGTGTGTGTGTATGCGTTTGTGTATGTATGTGTGTGTGTGTATGTGTGTCTGTATGCGTGTGTGTGTATGTATGCCTGTGTTTGCGTACTGATGTTAACTTTTAAATTGTTTCAAAATATTTTTATATTTTATTAAATGAGTTTGGTATTTTATTTATATTTTTAAATACACTCAAAATTGAAAATTTTAACTATATTTTATGTGCGTTTTTAATGTTAGGTTATTCTAGCAGATTCTTAGAATCACATCAGCATGTAGTTTCGTTTAGTTTTGGTAGATGGCGCTGCAGCAGTGAATCTCTTTGAGTTTTGCCAGCACCACTAGCATGAGTGAGGCGGCCTAGTGTGTTAGCTGATGACGCTCGATCGAGAAGTCGTGGTTCGACTCGATCGATGCAAATGTTAACTTTTTAAATTGTTTCAAAATATTTTTATATTTTATTAAATGAGTTTTGTATTTTATTTTATATTTTTAAATACATCAAATTGAAATTTTCAGTCATACTAAAATGGGCATTTTTATTGTTGGGTTCAGGGTGGTATCTAGTCGAGCACTCTCGACTAGAGTTGCATTGTTTTTTTCTCATTT
>NW_025318844.1:0-68566 GCF_018153725.1 Drosophila mojavensis | reverse complement strand
TCAATTCAGTAATTATTGCAACATGTGATGGAGAATCAGAAAAGCAAATCGACTCAATATTTTGATGCTTTGATAACAGAACAATTTTAAATATTTGGTAATAAACTAGTAAGTATTGCAATAGAGAAAAATGAATTCAGTAATTATTGCAACATGTGATATAGAATCAGAAAAAGCAAATCGATTCAATATTTTGATGCTTTCATAACAGAAAATTTTAAAGTATTCGGCAATAAACTAGTAAGTATTGCAATAGAGAAAAATGAATTCAGTAATTATTGCAACATGTGACGGAGAATCAGAAAAACAAATCGATTCAATATTTTGATGCTTTCATAACAGAAAATTTTAAAGTATTCGGCAATTAACTAGTAAGTATTGCAATAGAGAAAAATGAATTCAGTAATTATTGCAACATGTGACGGAGAATCAGAAAAAGCAAATCGATTCAATATTTTGATGCTTTCATAACAGAAAATTTTTAAAGTATTCGGCAATTAACTAGTAAGTATTGCAATAGAGAAAAATGAATTCAGTAATCATTGCAACATGTGATGGAGAATCAGAAAAAGCAAATCGATTCATTATTTTGATGCTTTCATAACAGAAAATTTTAAAGTATTCGGCAATAAACTAGTAAGTATTGCAATAGAGGAAAATGAATTCAGTAATTATTGCAACATGTGATATAGAATCAGAAAAAGCAAATCGATTCATTATTTTGATGCTTTGATAATAGAAAATTTTAAAATAATAAAGCAATCAACTAGTAAGTATTGCAATAGAGAAAAACGAATTCAGTAATTATTGCAACATGTGATATAGAATCAGAAAAAGCAAATCGATTCAATATTTTGATGCTTTCATAACAGAAAATTTTAAAGTATTCGGCAATAAACTAGTAAGTATTGCAATAAAGAAAAACGAATTCAGTAATTATTGCAACATGTGACGGAGAATCAGAAAAAGCAAATCGATTCAATATTTTGATGTCTTTCATTACAGAAAATTTTAAAGTATTCGGCAATAAACTAGTAAGTATTGCAATAGAGAAAAACGAATTCAGTAATTATTGCAACATGTGATATAGAATCAGAAAAAGCAAATCGATTCAATATTTTGATGCTTTCATAACAGAAAATTTTAAAGTATTCGGCAATAAACTAGTAATTATTGCAATAGAGAAAAATGAATTCAGTAATTATTGCAACATGTGATATAGAATCAGAAAAAGCAAATCGATTCAATATTTTGATGCTTTCATAACAGAAAATTTTAAAGTATTCGGCAATAAACTAGTAAGTATTGCAATAGAGAAAAATGAATTCAGTAATTATTGCAACATGTGATGGAGAATCAGAAAAAGCAAATCGATTCATTATTTTGATGCTTTGATAATAGAAAATTTTAAAAAAATTAAGCAATAATCTAGTAAGTATTGCAATAGAGAAAAATGAATACAGTAATTATTGCAACATGTGATATAGAATCAGAAAAAGCAAATCGATTCAATATTTTGATGCTTTCATAACAGAAATTTTTAAACTAGTAAGTATTGCAATAGAGAAAAATGAATTCAGTAATTATTGCAACATGTGAGGGAGAATCAGAAAAAGCAAATCGATTCAATATTTTGATGCTTTCATAACAGAAAATTTTAAAGTATTCGGCAATAAACTAGTAAGTATTGCAATAGAGAAAAATGAATTCAGTAATTATTGCAACATGTGACGGAGAATCAGAAAAAGCAAATCGACTCAATATTTTGATGCTTTGATAACAGAACAATTTTAAAATAATTAAGCAATAATCTAGTAAGTATTGCATTAGAGAAAAATCAATTCAGTAATTATTGCAACATGTGATGGAGAATCAGAAAAAGCAAATCGACTCAATATTTTGATGCTTTGATAACAGAACAATTTTAAATATTTGGTAATAAACTAGTAAGTATTGCAATAGAGAAAAATGAATTCAGTAATTATTGCAACATGTGATATAGAATCAGAAAAAGCAAATCGATTCAATATTTTGATGCTTTCATAACAGAAAATTTTAAAGTATTCGGCAATAAACTAGTAAGTATTGCAATAGAGAAAAATGAATTCAGTAATTATTGCAACATGTGACGGAGAATCAGAAAAAGCAAATCGATTCAATATTTTGATGCTTTCATAACAGAAAATTTTAAAGTATTCGGCAATTAACTAGTAAGTATTGCAATAGAGAAAAATGAATTCAGTAATTATTGCAACATGTGACGGAGAATCAGAAAAAGCAAATCGATTCAATATTTTGATGCTTTCATAACAGAAAATTTTAAAGTATTCGGCAATTAACTTGTAAGTATTGCAATAGAGAAAAATGAATTCAGTAATTATTGCAACATGTGATGGAGAATCAGAAAAAGCAAATCGATTCATTATTTTGATGCTTTCATAACAGAAAATTTTAAAGTATTCGGCAATAAACTAGTAAGTATTGCAATAGAGGAAAATGAATTCAGTAATTATTGCAACATGTGATATAGAATCAGAAAAAGCAAATCGACACATTATTTTGATGCTTTGATAATAGAAAATTTTAAAATAATTAAGCAATCAACTAGTAAGTATTGCAATAGAGAAAAACGAATTCAGTAATTATTGCAACATGTGATATAGAATCAGAAAAAGCAAATCGATTCAATATTTTGATGCTTTCATAACAGAAAATTTTAAAGTATTCGGCAATAAACTAGTAAGTATTGCAATAAAGAAAAACGAATTCAGTAATTATTGCAACATGTGACGGAGAATCAGAAAAAGCAAATCGATTCAATATTTTGATGCTTTCATTACAGAAAATTTTAAAGTATTCGGCAATAAACTAGTAAGTATTGCAATAGAGAAAAACGAATTCAGTAATTATTGCAACATGTGACGGAGAATCAGAAAAAGCAAATCGATTCAATATTTTGATGCTTTCATAACAGAAAATTTTAAAGTATTCGGCAATAAACTAGTAATTATTGCAATAGAGAAAAATGAATTCAGTAATTATTGCAACATGTTATGTAGAATCAGAAAAAGCAAATCGATTCAATATTTTGATGCTTTCCTAACAGAATATTTTAAAGTATTCGGCAATAAACTAGTAAGTATTGCAATAGAGAAAAATGAATTCAGTAATTATTGCAGCATATGATGGAGAATCAGAAAAAGCAAATCGACTCAATATTTTGATGCTTTGATAACAGAAAAATTTTAAATATTTGGTAATAAACTAGTAAGTATTGCAATAGAGAAAAATGAATTCAGTAATTATTGCAACATATGATGGAGAATCAGAAAAAGCAAATCGACTCAATATTTTGATGTTTTGATAACAGAACAATTTTAAATATTTGGTAATAAACTAGTAAGTATTGCAATAGAGAAAAATGAATTCAGTAATTATTGCAACATGTGATGGAGAATCAGAAAAGGCAAATCGACTCAATATTTTGATGCTTTGATAATAGAAAATTTAAAAAAAATTAAGCAATAATCTAGTAAGTATTGCATTAGAGAAAAATGAATTCAGTAATTATTGCAACATGTGATATAGAATCAGAAAAAGCAAATCGATTCAATATTTTGATGCTTTCATAACAGAAAATTATAAAGTATTCGGCAATAAACTAGTAAGTATTGCAATAGAGAAAAACGAATTCAGTAATTATTGCAACATGTGACGGAGAATCAGAAAAAGCAAATCGATTCAATATTTTGATGCTTTCATAACAGAAAATTTTAAAGTATTCGGCAATAAACTAGTAAGTATTGCAATAGAGAAAAATGAATTCAGTAATTATTGCAACATGTGATGGAGAATCAGAAAAGGCAAATCGATTCAATATTTTGATGCTTTGATAACAGAAAATTTTAAAATATTCGGCAATAAACTAGTAAGTATTGCAATAGAGAAAAATGAATTCAGTAATTATTGCAACATGTGATGGAGAATCAGAAAAAGCAAATCGATTAAATATTTTGATGCTTTCATAACAGAAAATTTTAAAGTATTCGGCAATAAACTAGTAAGTATTGCAATAGAGAAAAATGAATTCAGTATTTATTGCAACATGTGATGGAGAATCAAAAAAAGCAAAACGATTTAATATTTTCATGCTTTCATAACAGAAAATTTTTAATTGTTCAGCAATAAAGTAGTAAGTATTGCAATAGAGAAAAATGAATTCGGTAATTATTTCAGCATGTGATGGAGAATCAGAAAATGCAAATCGATTCAATATTTTGATGCTTTGATAACAGAAAATTTTTAATTGTTCAGCAGTAAACTAGTAAGTATTACAATAGAGAAAAATTAATTCAGTAATTATTGCAACCTATGATGGAGAATCAGAAAAAGCAAATCGATTTAATATGTTGATGCTTTGATAAGATAAAATATTTAAATATTTGGCAGAAAACTAGTAAGTATTGCAATAGAGGAAGATGAATTCAGTAATTATTGCAACATGTGACGGAGAATCAGAAAAAGCAAATCGATTCAATATTTTGATGCTTTGATAATAGAAAATTTTAAAATATTCGGCAATAAACTAGTAAGCATTGCAATAGAGAAAAATAAATACAGTAATTATTGCAACATGTGATGGAAAATCAGAAAAAGCAAAGCGATTTAATATTTTGATGCTTTCATAACATAAAATTTTTAATTGTTCAGCAATAAACTAGTAAGTATGCAATAAAGAAAAAAGAATTCAGTAATTATTGCAACATGTGATGGAGAATAAGAAAAGGCAAAACGATTAAATATGTTGATGCTTTGATAACAGAAAATTTTAAAATATTCGCCGTGTTTGCGGTTGACCCATGGTTCAAGCTCCGGGATGAGCTTGTGCGTCCACCGCCCTTTAGCTGAGCTATTCCACTTTCTTTGCCATCGTGCAATGCTGTTCGCCATGATAGCGTCGAGACGCGCAGGCGCGTGCGAATCCCGCTCCACGGTTTCGGCGACCAAGTACTCCAGTGGTACCATACCAGCTATGACGAGCGCCGCGTCATCGGAGATAGTCCTGAAAGCGCAGCTGACTCTGATTGCGCTCAGTCTGTAGATCGCGCAAATGCCCCGGCTGTAGCTCGGCGTTGCCATCGCTCTTGCCCATATTGGCGCAGCATAGAAGATGACGGACCTAATGACGCTCATTAGAAGGAGACGTCGTTTCTGTTTAGGTCCCCGCGTGCCTTTTTATGCACATACTCTAAGTGCTCGCGGAAAATTAATCTTGTGTCTATCATGACGCCAAGATACTTTATCGCCCTCTTTGACGCAATGGTGACGCTGCCGATCTTTATATTGGCAGTTTCCACTCTTTTGCGACTGCTGACTAGGACAACTTCAGTTTTGTGTGCCGCTAGCTCGAACCCAGCTCCTGTCAACCAGCTTCGTATGCGATTGATACTTTCGCTGCACATATCCTTTGTATCTTTGAGCTCCTTTCCTATGGCTACGACAGCTACATCATCAGCAAAGCCGATGGTGTGCGCACCTGCTGGTAGCTCCAAGCGTAGTACGCCGTCGTACATGATATTCCATAGAGAGAGAGAGAGAGAGAGGCCCCAGCACTGAGCCTTGGGGTACTCCAGCTGACACTGTATGAGTTTGGGGACCCTCACTCGTATTGTATACCAGTGTTCTTCCTCTGAAGTAGCTCTTTATTGTTTCTTTAAGATATTTAGGGATATTATATTGTGACAGCGCATTCAGTATCATATCCCAACATTCTTTACGCATTCTTTACGTCCAGGGTCGCAATAATGCAGTATTGCTTCGTCCCATGCTTCCATCTTGTGCCATGGATGGCGGAAGTTGTTGACCGGGCCTTCCGGAATCCAAATTGATTTGGTGACAGTCTCCAGTCTAGAGCAGATCAATGGTCATCTGGCGGTTTGCCGGCCTTGGGTAGCAACACCAGGTTCTGGGCTTTCCATTTTGCCGGGAACGTCTCTTGAATTAGACATTCGTTGAAAAATTCAGCGAACGTACTAGGGTGCAAGGCGAGGGCTAGCTTTAGCGCACGATTTGATTACTATGATTTCTTCCTCTGTGACTAAAACAATTTCAGTGCTCGTTGAGCCCTGATCAGCAGACTCGGATCCAGGGGCGTGAATGGAGCTTAAACTTTCTGGAAAGAGCGTTTCCACAATCGATTTAAGCTCCAGACGATCCGTAGGCTGCACCTGTCTACCTGCGTATAGTCTTTTAACTACTATCTTATATGCCCTGCCCCAAGTGTCATATTCGGCTGAGTCGCACAACTCTAAAAAGCATTCTCTTTTGCTTGCCCTCTTCAGCTGTCTTCTAGCTGCCTGGTAAGCTAATTGTTTCTCAAAAAACGTAGACCTACCGCGAGCCCTTTGGTAGCTTCTTCTCGCCTGGATGCATTTGCGACGAATGTCACCTATTTGTGCATTCCACCAATACGTAGGCTCTTGTTGTCGCGTGAACTGCTTGCGGCGTAACATGCTGCTATTGCAGGCACTCTGTATTTGGGCTACCATTTGGCATGCTCTGGCCTCAGCATTACCAATTGTGCCCAGAGACTGAATGGCCTCTGAAAAGACCGCGGGATCAAAAGTATCTAGCCGATACGACTCCCTCCACAATGTTGACGCCCTGGCAGGTGGCTCACCTATTGTGAATAGAAGTGCCGTATGATCGCTGCCCGTATAGCTATCGCAATGGCTCCATGTTGCTCCCCGAAAGAGGGATGAAGTGACAAAAGTAATGTCGATAACAGATCCGTATCCCGCCCGACTGAAGGTGTACTCGTGGCCAGTGTTGAGCAGTGCAACATCTAGTGTCGCGAAGATCTCCAGTAGGATACGACCTCTGGCATTTGTTGTGAGGCTACCCCATTCTAACGCCCAGGAGTTAAAATCTCCAGCTATAATGGCCTTCCGACCCCTAGTATCCTCGGCAAGCTCGTCGAGCACCGTCGTGAATTCACTGAGCTGCATGCTGGGGGCCAGATAGCAACTGTAAAGCCATAAATTACCATATCGGCCACGTACGAACCCATTGAATGACTTAACATTCGAAAGTACGTTCGTTGAGTTGCCGCATACCCACAACGCAGCTTTGCCATTAACGTCTGTTGACCATGTCCTAGGGCAGCTGGCTATACAGTGGTGGGGCTCACTGAGAAAAGCTACGTCTATACATTTTTCCCTAATGATCTGCTCTAGAAGATCTTGGGCAGCAATACAATGATTTAAGTTAAGCTGCAAAAACCTTAACATTTCATTTTACGAACAGCTTCACGGTAGGATGGGCACTTGAAGCTGCCTGCTGAATGGTCCGTCTGCTTTTCACCTTTCCGGATGCAGAGGCTACATTTTGGTGGCTTGGTGCATGCTTTTGCACTGTGACCCATCTCTCCACACCTGAAACAGGTGCCTTTTAGGTCACAGTCGCTGCGACAGTTTGCTGCCATATGACCGTTATCAAGGCACTTAAAACAGCGTTTAGGCTGTTCCACAGCTCGGATACGGCATACTACCCAACCTATTCTAATTTTGGACAGCTCGAGCAGAGTTTTAGCTTTCCCAATTGGAAGAGCAACCGTAGCTCTTTGCTGTCCACCAAAAGCTGGCCGAAGCGATTTGATAGCCTCAATGGGGAGTGAGCTATCCTTCAACTCCACCCTAATTGCCTCCAAGATCTCCTCTTTGCTTGCTAACTCATCTAGGTCGCGAATCTCAATTTGAGCCGATTCGGTAAGTGTTTTAACTACCGCTCGGTCACCCAAGGCTTTGCCTACAGCTTCGTGCAGAGCCTCAGCGCTATGCTCCGGCTTCCTACTCAGTTGCAACAAAAGGTCCCCCTTAGCTGTCTTCCTAATACCTTGGACGTCGCCGCTCAGATGGTGAAAATATGGGTCGCTATTGACTACGCGAAGCATGTCCGCATAGCTGCAACCACCTACACCTGAAACCGCGATGGCGTCACTTCTGGAACGTTTTTGCTGCGGCTTGCTGTCCCTTAACAACCGTCCAGCTGTTCGAACTCGTCTGTCGACCTGCCTGGTTGGTTTTATCGGCTGCAGCCCGTAGAGCCACTGGCTCTATTGGATTTGCTGCGCTTTTATTGTGCCTCGGCTTTTTCGAGGGAGTTTTCCTCTGCTCAGTGGCAACTTCCCTCGACCGCTTGGGCGTAATACTACCTGCTGTAGCACTAACGCTCGCTGTTTTAGCCTTCTCAGCTACTTTCTTGACCTCGCAGTCTTTGACCGGTCGGTTGCAGAACGCTTCGGCCGTCTTGTGGAGACTGACCAGCCTAGCCAGCTCCTCTCTCATTAGTGCATTAATATGCCGCTGACCCCCAAATAAGGCAGTCAAGTCCTCTAGCGTAACTCCTATTTGGGCTAACGCTTCTTTTAAAGATTTGGGTGCCTGGCACTCAGCCACTGGAGACTGATTACAAGTCGACGGCTGCGGCAACGCCCTCTGTTGTTGCTGCGGTGATCGCTGCAACGAGGAACGGCGCGCGAAAGCTTGCAGCTCCTCCTCCATCATGGCCTCCATATTGCTCCGACTACCACAGCGTGAAGCCTGTAGTGGGCACTGTCTACTAATATAATTTGAGTTTAGAGACCGCAGTAACTTAAACTCAACTTAACTACAGCGAGAGCCCGAAAGTATGCACTACTTTTAATACCTGCTACCTCACACCAGCAGCTAGGTAATACGGAAGTATCTAAAGACAAGTTAAACAATTTTAGTAATTGAGACTTGAAGAGAATCACTGCACTCTTTAATCACTAAAATTGGAATGTTATCGACACCAGGAGAGAAAGATGATTTCAACGTCCTTATGGCTGCAGCTGGAGAGGCCGCCGTAACTTTAGGAGTATTAATAGACCCATATTCAGGAAGTGAATATGGATATGAGCTGCTGTAAAGATCAGCAGAAGAATAAGTGGATTGAAAAAATCTGCAAATAAATCAGAGGAGTCCTGGTTATTGCAAGTTTTTACACCACCAAGGACAAATGAGGACGGCATACCAGTAGATTTACGCTTCATTTTTACAAATTAGTAAAACTGTCCGACTACCACAGCGTGAAGCCTGTAGTGGGCACTGTCTACTAATATAATTTGAGTTTAGAGACCGCAGTAACTTAAACTCAACTTAACTACAGCGAGAGCCCGAAAGTATGCACTACTTTTAATACCTGCTACCTCACACCAGCAGCTAGGTAATACGGAAGTATCTAAAGACAAGTTAAACAATTTTAGTAATTGAGACTTGAAGAGAATCACTGCACTCTTTAATCACTCAAATTGGAATGTTATCGACACCAGGAGAGAAAGATGATTTCAACGTCCTTATGGCTGCAGCTGGAGAGGCCGCCGTAACTTTAGGAGTATTAATAGACCCATATTCAGGAAGTGAATATGGATATGAGCTGCTGTAAAGATCAGCAGAAGAATAAGTGGATTGAAAAAATCTGCAAATAAATCAGAGGAGTCCTGGTTATTGCAAGTTTTTACACCACCAAGGACAAATGAGGACGGCATACCAGTAGATTTACGCTTCATTTTTACAAATTAGTAAAACTGTTTAGGATCTTGTGCAAACTGATGTTTGCAACGTATAAGATAATTCTCATAACAACTAGAATTTAAAAGAATGAAACTTGACTTGGCTATGGAATATTTAAACCAATCAACAGCTAAGCCAGACTTTTTATAATTTTTAAAACATTTAGTTTTAATGTTTCTTAAGTTCGTAAGTGTTTTAGTAAAACACGGATGGTTATTTGCAATAGGCGAAATATGATTGAGAGGGACACAAAGATCCAAAATAGAGTTTAAGGTAGTATAAGAAAACAATGCTGCCAAATTAATATCAGTCGACTCGTATAAAATAGACCAGTCTGTCGAATTAATTATTTCATTAAGCAAAACAAAATTGCATTTACTTTAACAGAGACTTGGATTAGTAGGCAAAGGAGTATAAGTGAAATGATTATTAACAGCTAATAAAACCTCTAAAGTGGGATGATGTATATCCTCAGGTAAACAGAAAGTAGTTGCTTTCGTGATATTAATGAGCGACTCATGATTAATGAACACAAGATCTAGTGTGCGACTTAGATGATTAGAAATTGAGTTCATCTGAAACATAGACAGGTTAAACAATTCATCAAAAAGGATAGTGATCAATTGTCGGAATAAAGTAATTTGCATTACATGTTGACGACCAAAAAGTGTTCGGAATATTAAAATCACCCAACACAAGAAGCAAATCTCTATCATTTACATGTTCATAAACTTCCTTAATATAATTTATATGTTGAGCATAAACTTGTACATCAGAAGAAGGAGGGATATAAGAACATGTGATATATAATGAGCACGATTGGAGAGTTAATTTAACCCTTATAATCTCCGCATCATGAAGGGATGAGAAGGTAAACAATTCGGAGAGGATAAGGGATTTAACAGCAATTAACACCCATCCTTTAAGTTTAGAATTTTTGATAAATCAGGGACAGCTGAGAAGAAGTTTGTAAATTATTTAGTTTTTTGGTACAATGTTTGATGAAGATTGCAGCGAAGGTAAATTCACTGAAATAGGCGTCGATCTGCTAAGATTTTTGGGTTTAAATTCATGAACAACCACATAGAGTTTTAAAGTATTCTACCGGCACATTGATTTTGAATGAAGCAATCTCACGTGGAGTTGCGAAATTAAACTTCGATATAAAAACATTGGCCGACAGCTTACTTGAGATAAAAGCTGATACTGCCTCACAGGTCGTTTCAGATGAAAGCCTAGATAAGAAAACTTTCATTCGAGGATAGACGACAGATAAGGTAATGCCAGGAGAGGCTGACTTATTATCACTCTTCGTTTGAACAACTATAGGATATGTATCCAATTTTTGAACAGGGACGAGCGTTTCAATAGCAGCACCAACATGGGGAATAGACTCAGGTAATGTAGGGTCCAATGAGTTAGGTGCCGATGATAAAACGGCAGCACAAGGTGAGGGTGGAGCGAGCGAATTATGTGACGATGTTAGCGCAGAAGGAGGTACAACAACGGAGCCTCCAATAGAGAAGGGCGACTCTCGAAGGTATATTTAGTTAATATTTTGTTCAGCAGCATCCACATCACTGGATAATTGCTTAGAAATATTCTTCAATTTTAAAAATTGAGCCCTAACAGCGCTATACATTTTTGAAAAATTAATCTCTTTTTCTAAGCACAACGGACAAAACCAGCTGTGGACATAATCTTGTCATAATCACGACCAGTGAGACCTGCACATATAGTGTGCATCAAATTATCACACAACCAGCAATGTACAAATTGCGGTTGTGCAGAGTCCACTGCCTGTCTGAACGAGCAAGATTTTTTACAGCAACTCATATTGGCAATTGGGATCAAATAGAAATTACCGAAACTGAAGAAGCTAAATAACAACAAAGAGGATAAAACAACAACAAAAATAGCTGTTAAAGAGCAGAACGAAAGAATATGTTGAGAGAGCAACTCCAACAACAACAGCCGTCACAGAGCGTAACGAAAGAAACACAGAGAGAATATCTGCACCGCACGACGATTGAATTCGAGAGAGCAAGTATGCAAACACTCACACTTACCAACGTATAAAAAGTGATATGAAGAGAGCGCCAAAAACAAATAGAAGCGCTAGAGTAAAATGCAAAATAATGCAAATATCCAACCGACGCTTCGCAAAACTTCACAGATTAAAAAAATCAATTATAGAAAACACAGCGTACCACGGATCAAACCTTGCATAGGAATATCAAAAATCAAACTGACCGCAGTTGTGTGAAATATAATAAAAGCAATTCATTATAAACAAGTAAGAAAGCTCTAGTCGAGACTACTCGACTACGAGATCCCCTGAACCCTTGGAGTAATAGCTATTTCAATAATTTTTCGCGTTTTTCAGCTTACACAAGAAACACGCACACACACACACACGCACGCACGCACGCACACACAGGCATACATACACACACATACATACACACATACACACACACACACACACATACACAAACAATAACATACATATACACACACAAGCATAAACACGCATGGGCGGCAGTGAGCGCTTACTATGAGAACTTAATTGCTTAATAACTTTTTTGTGGACGTACGATCTTCATGAAACTTTCAGATTATGATTATGACATAGATATGCATGTAATTGCCAAAGCACAAGTCTCTAGTATTTGAAATACGCTTTTTACAAAAGTGTGGGTGAGGGGGTGAATTTAAGGGTGGGGGGTAAATTTTAACAAAAACCGAAATTGTATAAATTGCATACAGGCATACATTAAAGATTTCGAGACTCTAGCAATAAAGGTGTAAAAGATATAATTTTATAACTGGTTTTCGATAAGGTTTTTTATCGATAAAAAAAGATCGGGATGAGTTATCGATTTTTAATGATAAACTTGATATGCGCGCTGTAATTACGAACATTTTTAAAAAAATTTGAAGTCTCTATCTCTTATATCTTCTGAAATCAACGCGTTCATACATACGGACAGACGGACAGACGGACGGACGGACAGACGGACAGGGCCAAATCAACTCAGCTCGTCACCCTGATCAAGAATATATATACTTTGTGGGGTCTGCCACGCCTCCTTCTGCCTGTTACATACATTTCAACAAAACCATTATACCCTGATTTCCCATTGAAAATGGGTTCAGGGTATAACAAGCAAATTTGCAGAGCAGAAAAACAAACACGTCTGTACACTCTCACTGAGAACTACCGATAGATATAGAGGTGGGGGTAAATTTTAACAAAAACCGAAATTGCATATAAGCATACATAAAAAATTTGGATACTCTAGCAATAAAGGTGTAGGAGATCAAATTTTATAACTGGTTTTCGATAAGGTTTTTTATCGATAAAAAAAAGATCGTGATGAAATATCAATTTTTAATGATAAACTCGATATCCGCGCTGTAATTACGGACATTTAAAAAAAAATTGAAGTCTCTAGCTCTTATATCTTCTGAAATCGACGCGTTCATACATACGGACAGACAGACGGACAGGGCCAAATCAACTCAGCTCGTCACCCTGATCAAGAATATATATACTTTGTGCCTGTTACATACATTTCAACAAAACCATTATACCCTGATTTCCCATTGAAAATGGGTTCAGGGTATAAAAAGGTGGAAGATCTGATATTTCCAACTATAGAGGCATTGCGAAATTATCTGCTATTCCGAAATTATTTGAGAAAATTATAAAATCTGCCTTGCAGCATTTTTGAAAATCGATTATTCAACCATCTCAACACGGTTTTGTTCAAAATCGATCAACGTCCTCTAATTTATTTGAGTTTACTTCGCTTGTTAATGACAGTTGTTCTAAAAAAAAATGCAAACTGATGTTATTAGACTCATTCACGAAGTGAAAGAGTATATTGGTTTTGTGCAATGTCCGTCTTGCTGTCCGTCCGTCTGTCCGTATGATTGCAATCTATTTCGGCGCTATTGAAGCTAAAGACTTGAAATTTGGAACACATACTCGTGTATATCTCCGATTTATAAAGTGTTAAAATTTTCCCGATCCGCCCACTAGGGGCGTGGCAAATCGAAAAATGCATTTTCCGATATACCAGAAATCATGTTTGTTGAAGAGCTAGAAAGCTGAAAATTGGTATGTAGGTCCGCGCCGACCCCAAGATCACAAGCTATGGCGGATATATCTCCGCCCATTAGGGGCGTGGCAAATCGGATAAAACTGTATCTCCTAAAGTTATAAACCTAGAATGCTGAAATTTTGCATGTAAGCTGATGTTTTAATTCTATGAAGATAGGTCAAAAAATTATATATCTACGCCCACTAGGGGCGTGGCAAATCGGACCTGAAGATATAGTGAATTTTCTAATTCCGCTATGGCACTATTGATACTAGAGACCTGACCACCACGTCTAACGAGCTATGGTAGATATATGTCCGCGTATAGGGGGCGTGGCAAACCGCAAAAGTTTATATCTCCTACAGTTTAAGAGCTAGAAGCTTCAAATTTGGATAGTTAAGTTACTGGTGGCCTCCTCTATCGATGCCCCAAAAATAATTTTTAAGCCTCTTTAGGGGCGTGGCATATCGAAAAATACCCTGTAATTTTCACATTTTTTGAGCGTAAGAATTCAAATTTTGCATTTAGGTAACCGGTTGCTCGTTCTAAAACTGGCTAAAATTGAGGAGTCTACGGCCATTAGGGGCGTGGCAATCGGCATTTACAGTGTCCGAATTGCGACATTTATATGCGTCAGCCATCTATTTATGTATATGTACACATAAGTAGACTTAATAGGCATTGATAGCACGGAAGGAAACATTTTTATAAAATTAATAAAATATAAAAAAGCTAAAATAACAAAAATTTGCAATTTACAAAAAAGTGTTTCCGCGGGATTTGAACTCGCAGCCAACCCAAACAGCATGTTTGTCAAAATAGCTAAAATAAAGATCGTCGGCGCTTCAGCCTACAGCACCACCGCGTCGTTTCGATTAAGAGTAGTTAAAATGAAATCACATTATTGTTATGACGCCACATAGCAAAGAAAAGCCAGAGTGGTGGCTGGAAATTCAAAAACAATGCAAAGACAAATCAATGGCAACGAGATTCTTAGAATATGCTAGAGCACGCATTTATGTGTACATACATACACACATACAAATGAGCCCGTGTATAAGGCTGGAATGCTTGATGCTATGCGTGCAGGCTTACATATATAATTATATATACATATGTATGTATTTGCGTATATGTATTTGAGGGCTATTTAAGAAGAAACAAATTTAAACTTATAAAATTATTCGACTAAGAAAATGAAAAGTATTAAGTGCCATTCAGTCAAGCTCGCACCTTCCCAATAAAATATCTATTTTATAAAAAACGAAATATGTATGAAAAAAAAATAACATAGTAAAGGTTCGAACCTCCCCTACTCTAACATTAATTGCGTCGCCCTTAGCACCCGCGCCACTGGTTTGCTCGAGCAATCAGTTGCTAAAATAGAATAGCTTAATAAGAGAGCATCATCAGACAAAACTACAGTAACGGCTAGAAAATCCAGAAATCAATCGAAATTCTAAGTGTGCACAAGCATAGGAAAATTGCGCTGATCTGCTGTTAGCTTAAAGCCGGTATCCAATGTATGGATATAAATATATAATAAAAATCAAAATTGTATAAATTATATATGTATGTAATTTTAATGCAATAGCTATCGATGATTTTCCAATTTTAATGGTATCATGCCGTGTTTTTTGCTGCGCACTAGACTTGAAAATTGCACTATATACTCTGGTTGACAGCGTTGCAATCGGTATCGCCCGACTGCAACGTTCTTACTTGTTTACTTTTGTTGCCGTTTAGAATCCCTTCTTGAGGCAAACTTGCTGCCGGCTTAAGTTTTTTGCTATGCTCAATTCTGGCTGAACAGTTTTTGTAGCTAGATATGTGAGCCACCGTAGTTGGCGCATATCGAATCGTTGTCCAGCCTGAGGTCACTCGAATCTGACCCAGTAAGATGATTGCCTGAGCATTTACCACAGACTAGTTTTTTAAGGCAATAATTTCGGGTATGTCCAAAGTCTTGGCATCTGAAGCATTGCACCAAATCTTTGCTAAACTGGATCAAACCTTGCACAAGAAAATATAGATATTCAACCGAACCGCAATTATGTGAAATTTAATAAGAATAACTAAGAAAACAAGAATAATTGCAGAGCACAAAATCATACAAAAGTAACTCTCACTGAGAACTCTCTCGAGAGAAACACTGCACTCTTTAATCACACAACTTGGAATATTATAGGCACCAGGAGAGAAATATGATTTCAACGTCCTAATGGCTGCAGCCAGAGAGGCTGCCGTAACTTTAGGAATATGGATATGAGTTGCTGTAAAGATCAGCAGAAGAATAAGTGGAAAAAAATCTACAAATAAATCAGAGGAGTCCTGGTCATTATAATTTTTTTCAGCACCAAGTACAAATGTGGACGGCAAACCAGAAGACTTTCGCTTTAAGTTAACAAATGAGTAAAATTGTTTACAACGTATAAGATAATTCTTATAACAACGAGTATTTAAAAGATTCAAATTAGACTTAGCTATGGAATACTTAGTCCAGTCGACACTTGAACCAGCTTCTTAAAGCATTTAGTTTTAATATTTCTTAAATTCGAGAGACTTAGTGAACCAAGGCGTCTTATTTGAAACGGGCGAAATACGGCAGAGAGGCACGCACACATCCAGAATAGAGTTTAAGGTTGTATAAAAAGGCGATACTGCCCAATTTTCGGTGTTTTTCGGTGTTTTATATTTTTATTACAATATTCCTGCGTGTGGAATCGGATGGAATAGGTGTAACATCCTCAATGCGACCGATTTACCTGAAAGGATTTCACTATTATGAATATTATTACTTAGCCAGGCTTCAGTGAATGCAATAATATCATATTGTACACTGCAACTGTGCAAGAATAGATTTTTATACCCTGAATACGTTTTCAATGGGAAATCAGGGTATAATGCTTTTTTTTATACCCTGAACCCATTTTCAATGGGAAATCAGGGTATAATGGTTTTGTTAAAAGTATGAAACAGACAGAAGGAGGCGTGGCAGACACCACATAGTATATATATTCTTGATCAGGGCGATGAGCTGAGTCGATTTGGCCCTGTCCGTCTGTCTGTCCGTCCGTCCGTCTGTCCGTCCGTCCGTATGTATGAACGCGTCGATCTCAGAAGATATAAGAGCTAGAGACTTTAAATTTTTCATAGATCCGTGTATATCACGCGCATATCAAGTTTTTCATTATATATCGATAACTACTCCCGATATTTTATTATCGATTAAAAACCTTATCGAAAGCTAGCTATTTAATTATATCTCCTACACCTTTGAAGCTTGAGCTTCCAAATTTTATATGTAGACTTATATGCATTTTATATAATTTCGATTTTTGTTGTAATTTACCCCCCACCCCCTATATCCACCCCCTCACCCTCACCTTTGTAAAAGGCGTATTTCAAGTACTAGACGTTTGCTTTGAAATGTACATACATTTTCACCATATGATTCTTATAATGTTACCCACACTACAGCGCAGCCCAAGCACAGTCGCTGCTTACTGCGCAGTTAGCAGAGCGCGTTCTAATACGTGCGTGTGTATGTATGTGTATCGAAAAGAAGTGCAGACTGATTAGAATATCAGATTAGAGGGTTCAGGGTATCTCCTAGTCGAGCAGTCTCGACTAGAGTCTTCTTACTTGTTTTTTTTAAATGTATGTAACAGGGAGAAGGAGGTGTGGCAGACCCCACAAAGTATATATATTCTTGATCAGGGCGACACGCTGAGTTGATTTCAATGAAGGGGCCAAGGCACGCAGTGCGGATTGGGCACCGGGTCCGTGTGTCTTGGTCTTGTTGCCGCCAGTAGCGCGCAATTTAATGTGCAGTAATGCCCAGGACTTTCCACCTCTCAGCCACATCCTGAGCGGCCAACATGTCGGCGTAGGGGGAAGCCTCATCACGAACAGCCTTGACTTTCATGCCACCAGTGACAAGTGCGATGGTTTCGCGACCGGACAAGTCGGTAACATGCACGAAAGTATCGTAGAAGCTGGCGTAGATTGGGCAACGCCGAAAACGTTCTCGCCATCGGGAACTTGTGGGCCAAGCGAGACCTGCACTTCCTCTTTCTGAACTTAAGCCTTCCTCTAAAGAGGGTGATGTATATCCTCAGGTGAGCAGAAAGTAGTTGATCTCACGACATTAATGAGCGAATCATGATTAATGAACACAAGATCTAGTGTGCGATTTAGATGATTAGAAATAGAGTTCATCTGAAACATAGACAATTCATCAAAAAGATAGTGACCAATTGTCGAAATAAAGTAATTTGGATTACAAATTGATGACTAAGTGTTCGGAATATTAAAATCACCCAACACAAGAAGCAAGTCTCTATCATTTACATGCTCATAAACTTCTTTAATATCATTTATATGTTGAGCATAAACTTGTACATCAGAAGAGAGAGGGATATAAGAACATGTGATAAACAATGAGCACGATTGGACAGTTAATTTAACCCTTATAATCTCCGCATCATGAAGGGACGAAAAGGTAAACGATTCAGAGAGGATAATAGATTTAACAGCAATTAACACCCCACCCCCTCTGCGAACCGAACGATCGAGTCTATAAGTATTGAAATTACCTGAAAGGATTTCACTATTATGAATATTATTACTTATCCAGGCTTCAGTGAATGCAATATTATCATATTGTACCCCACAAAGTATATATATTCTTGATCAGGGCGACGAGCTGAGTTGATTTGGCCCTGTCCGTCTGTCCGTCCGTCCGTCTGTCCGTCCGTCCGTCTGTCCGTCCGTCCGTCTGTCCGTCTGTCCGTATGTATGAACGCGTCGATTTCCGAAGATATAAGAGCTAGAGACTTCAATTTTTTTTTTAAATGTCCGTAATTATAGCGCGGATATAAAGTTTATCATTAAAAATCGATAACTCATCCCGATCTTTTTTAATCGATAAAAAACCTTATCGAAAACCAGTTATAAAATTATATCTCCTACACCTTTATTGCTAAAGTCTCTAAATTTTTTATGTATGCTTATATGCAATTTCGGGTTTGGTTAAAATTTACCCCCCACCCATATGTCCACCCCCTCACAACCATGTTTGTAAAAAGTGTATTTCAAATACTAGAGACTTGTACTTTGGCAAATACATGCATATCCACGTTGTCATAATAATCTGAAAGTTTCATGAAGATCGTATGTAAACAATTAAGTCCTCATAGTAAGCGCACACTGCAGACCATGCGTGTTTATGCGCGGGTGCTTGTGTGTGTATGTGTGTATGTGTATGCGTTTGTGTCTGTATGCGTATGTGTGTGTATGTATGCCTGTGTGTGCGTTCGTGCGTGTGTGTGTGTGCGTGTTTCTTGTGTAAGCTGAAAGACGCGAAAATTTATTGAAATATCTATTGCTCCAAGGGTTCAGGGGATCTCGTAGTCGAGCAGTCTCGACTAGAGCTTTATTACTTGTTTTTATACGGTCCGTGTATAGCACGCGCATATCGAGTTTTGCTTTAAATATCGATAAATTTCCCCGTTATTTTGTTATCGATTAAAAACATTATCGAAAACCAGCAATAAATTTAAAGCTAGAGTCTCCAAATTTTTAATGTATACTTATATGTATTTTATACAATTTCGATTTGTTTAGATCTGTTGGGTGGCACTTTTTGAGGCGTCTCTTCCTCGGCTTGGCAGTTAGCCGTCTGGCTAATAGATTTGTTTGACTGTCGAGACGTAGAACGTACCTTGCCGAACATAATTATAGGACATCTCCCACCTTTGGGACCTTTAGATCGTTTTCAATGTCTCGAGTTCTCTTTGCTTGGGCGACTCTAATTTTGTTCAAATTGGTTTTAGAGGCAATGCCGTATATTTCTAGGGCGTATTTACAGATAGGGCTTAGGATGCTCTTATATATCTTAGTTTTATTGTTCAGTGATAGCTTGTTTTTTTGAGCAAGAAGCCAAGTCATCTTTCTAGCTTTCGCCATTACCGACTGCCCTACCATGGTAGTATGGGCCTTAACATGTAGTTTCCTATCCAGTAAAACTCCAAGGTACTTATGTGAGCTTTTTTGTGGGATTATGGAACCCAGCATAGTAATGCCGCTAGAAGACAAGCTTCTTGTGGTAAACGTGACATTTACGCACTTGCTGGTGTTGATGCCTATATTCCAATTTCTAGCCCATCCTTCAAAGCTATTTACGTATTGTTGCAAGGATTCCGCGGCTATGTTTATGCTAGGACTTCTGGTTAAAACTGCAGTGTCATCTGCGTAGGTTGCTATCAAGACATGTTCCTCATCTAGTCCAGTAACTAAATTTATGGTCGGCATATCAGCTGTGTATAGGTTGTATAGCGTAGGTCCAAGCACGCTACCCTGAGGGACACCTGCGCAAACTGAACGTTTCGAGGACTTTTCTCCATTCACAACTCCTCTGAAGTATCTATCCGTGAGGAAGCTTGTAACAAGCTGGAATAGCTGCGGTGGTAAGATGTTCTTCAGATTAAATGTGAGACCATCGTGCCACACCCTGTCAAAGCCGCAGCTGCACACATTTTTTATACCCTGAACCCATTTTCAATGGGAAATCAGGTATAATGGTTTTGTTGAAATGTATGTAACAGGCAGAAGGAGGCGTGGCAGACCCCACAGAGTATATATATTCTTGATCAGGGCGACGAGCTAAGTCGATTTGGCCCTGTCCGTCTGTCTGTCCTTCCGTTCGTCCGCCCGTATGTATGAACGCGTCGATCTCAGAAGATATAAGAGCTAGAGACTTACAATTTTTTTCCTAGGTCCGTGTATATCACGCTCATATCGAGTTTTTCTCTATATATGGATAACTATTCCTGATATTTTATTATCGATTAAAACCCTTATCGAAAGCTAGTTATTTAATTATATCTCCTACACCTTTAGAGCTAGAGCTTCCAAATTTCAAATGTAAACTTATATGTATATTATATAATTTCGATTTTTGTTGTACCACCCCCATATCCAGCCTCTCACCGTCACCTTTGAACAAGGAGTAATTCAAGTAGAGACTTTAGACTTTAGAATGTACATACATTTGAACATTATGATTATGTTCTGAAAGTTTCATTAAGATTGTATGTCTACAAAATTATTCAACAAATAAATTGTCATAATATTGTCCACACTGCAGCGCAGCCGCAGTTAGCAGAGCGCGTTCTAATACGTGTGTATGTATGTGTGCCGAAAGAAGTGCAGAGTGATTAGAATATCAAACAAGAGGGTTCAGGGTATCATCCCGTTTAAACGAGTAAAAACATTCAAGTTCAAGTCAGATGCCACTATTGCTAATTGTGAATGATTTTTCGTTTTTTAAAATTTCCAAAATATTCAATATATAATATGTAGATCATATGCTGAAAGTTTCATTAAATTCCGTTCAGTCAAAAATTATTAAAAAATTATCAAATATTTGGCCAAATAAACAAACGCACGTGCAGCAGCTACAACAGTATCGTATGCGTGTGCACACATACACTCAAACTTCTTCTAGAACATTCTTTGAATCACATCTGCTGTTAGTTTGGTTTCGTTTTGGTAGATGGCGCTGCAGCAGTGAATCTATTTGAGTTTTGCCAGCGCCACTTCCAGAAGTGAGGTGGCGTAGTGTGTTAGCGGCATGACGCTCGATCGAGAAGTCGCGGTTCGAATCCCGATCGGTGCAGCTGATGTTAATTTTTTTAATTGTTTCAAAATATTTTTATATTTTCATAAATGAGTTTTCTATTTAATTTACATTTTTAAATACACCGAAATTGAAATTTTAACCATACTTAATGTGCGTTTTTAATAGTTTGGTTATTCTAGCAGATTCTTAGAATCACATCAGCAGTTAGTTTGGTTAAGTTTTGCTAGATGGCGCTGCAGCAGTGAATCTATTTCAGCTTTGCCAAAACGGCTCCCGAAAGTGAGGTGGCGTACTGAGTAGCTGCGTGACGCTCGATCGAGAAGTCGCGGTTCGAATCCCGAGCGGTGCAACTTATGTTAATTTTTTTAAATGGTTCAAAATATTTGATATTTTATTAAATGAGCTTTGTTCTTTTATGGGCATTTTTATTAGTTGGGTTCAGGGTAGTATCCAGTCGAGCACTCTCGACTAGAGTTTTCTTACTTGTTTTTATATTCGTTTATTGTCAATCCTATTATATTACAAGTTGCAAGTTGTATGGTGGCTAGCTTCCTCCGATTCCAGCATGGCGTTGACTATGTTGGCCGCTTTGAGGGAGCGGTCCAGTGCCTCTTCTAAACGACGCCTCTCCTCCAGGAACCGTCCACATAGGAAAAGGATGTGGTTGGCGTCTTCCACATGCCCTCGCCCGCACCAGGGGCACTCATCAGTTTCCTCGTGACAAAAGCGCTTCAAATAACTCCGAAAGCATCCAGAGGATCTGCGAAAGGTAGAAGTTAACCTCGCCGTGTTTGCCGTTAATCCATGGTTCGAGCTCCGGGATGAGCTTGTGCGTCCACCACCCTTTAGCTGAGCTATCCCACTGTCTTTGCCATCGTGCAATGCTTTTCGCCCAGATAGCGTTGTATCGCACAGTCGCGTACGAATCCCGCTCCACGGCCTCGGCGACCAGGTACTCCAGTGGCACCATGCCGGCTATGACAATCGCCGCATCATCGGCGATAGTCCTGAAAGCGCAGCTGACTCTGATTACGCTCAGTCTGTAGATCGCGCAAATGCAAATTACCATATTGGCGCAGCATAGAGGATGACAGACTTAATGACGCTCATTAGAAGAAGACGTCGTTGCTGTTTAGGTCCCCGCGTGTTAAGCATAATTCTTGAGAGAGCTGTACAAGAATCAGCTGCCTTTTTATGCACATATTCTAAGTGGTACTTCCAAGCGCAGTACGCCGTCGTACATGATATTCTATAGGAGAGGCCCCAGCACTGAGCCTTGGGGTACTCCAGCTGACACTGTATGACTTTGGGGAGCCTCACTCGTGTTGTATACCAGTGTTCTTCCTCTGAAGTAACTCTTTATTGTTTCTTTAAGATATTAAGAGATATTATATTGTGACAGCGCATTCAGTATCATATCCCAACTAGCTGTGTTAAAGGCGTTCTTAACGTCCAGGGTCGCGATGATGCAGTATTGCTTCGTCCCGTGCCTCCATCTGGTGCCTTGGATATTGTCAGGCCAACAACTTTTTGTAATTTAATTTCTAGACGTACAATCTTAATGAAACTTTCAGAACGTAATCATAATTCATTCAAATGTATGTACATTCCAAAGCTCAAGTCTCTAGTACTTGAAATGCAATTTTTACAAATTGGGTGGCGAAGAAGTCGTGGTATCCAAAATCTGTAAATTACATAATGTTTGTATTCATCATATGTATATACACAGTAAATCTAAATACCTGAGGCTGAAAAAACAAAATCTATTTTTCGATTATTCGCGAAAAAAAAGTTATCGGATGATTTAACGAAAAAATAAAGCAAACTCGTACTGCGTATGGTACACCCAAGTATGCATGCCAAATTTCAGCTCTCTAGCTCTTATAACTTCTGAGATCGACGCACTCATACGGACGGACGGATGGACAGACGGACAGGGCTATATCGACTCAACTCGTCGTGCTGATCAAGAATATACATATATACTTTGTGGGGTCTGCCACGCCTCCTTCTGCCCGTTACATACTTTTTCACAAAACCATTATACCTTCCCATTTTCAATGGGTTCAGGGTCTAAAAGCAATACTTTAAGATATTTTAATTCTTTAAAGTTTTTCACTAGTAAATAATGCAATACAGAAATTAATTGAATAATTATACCAAACTATGATGGAAACAATGCGAAGAAACCATGCGTTTATATATTTCAATTCTTTGATTACAGAAAATCTACTAGTAAATATTGCAGTATAGAAATGAATTGCAAGGTATGATGGAAAATAAAAAAAAAAACAAGTAAGAAAGCTATAGTCGAGACTGCTCGACTACGAGATCCCCTGAACCCTTGGAGCAATAGCTATTTCAATAACTTTTCGCGTCTTTCAGCTTACACAAGAAATACGCACACACACACGCACGCACGCACGCACACACAGAGTTCGAGTTGCGTTTTCACGGAGTGCGGTCGATGTCATCGTGATCCATCGTAGACAATAGCTTGAACTGTGTTTTCCCCTGTGAAAGTGGAAAGAACTGAAGTCAACGTGTTTGCTGTGGGCGCGGCGTACCCAGCGACCTCAAAAAAAAACTACCAGAGACTTACGGCGCGGCGGTTCGTGGAATTCCCAAGCGGTATAATTCGGTGGTGCAAGAGAGGGGGGGGCGATAGCGTCAGTGTTTTGGCGTCAGGGCTTCTTTCCTTTCCTTGTCTTTTGTGGGCGCGTAAATTTTGTTACTTTAGGCGTCACACTTGCGCAATAAGAAAAATCAGGTGCATTCACTCTAACAGCTGTTAGTAGTGCTGGAAATTGCATCGGGCAATCAGCTGCTCACTAACGTTGGTGAGTTGCTAAGCCTTAGCAAAGACAGCAAGATAGCTGCTGGAGTGAAGTAGCAGTTATTAAAAGTAGTGCATACTTTCGGGCTCTCACTGTAGTCAAGTTGAGTTTAAGTTACTGCGGGTTGTAAACTCAGATTATATTAGTAGCCATTGCCCACTACAGGCTTCACGCCGTGGTAGTCGGAGCAGAAATGGATGCCATGATGCAGGACGAGCTGCAAGCTTTTGCGCGTCGTTCCTCGTTGCAGCGATCGCCGCAGCAACAACAGAGGGCGCTGCCGCAGCCGTCGAGCTTTAATCAGGCTCCAGTGGCTGAGTGCCAGGCACCCAAGTCACTAAAAGAAGCGTTAGCTCAAATAGGAGCTACACTAGAGGGTTTGTCTGCCTTATTTGGGGGTCAGCGGCATATAAATGCCTTAATGAGAGAGGAGCTGGCTAGGCTGGTCAGCCTTCACAAGACGGCCGAAGCGTTCTGCAACCGTTCGGTTAAAAACTGTGAGGTGCAGACCACGCCACTCAAAAAAGTAGGCGAAAACGTTAAGGCAGCGAGCATTAGTGCTACAGTAGGTAGCAATACTCTCAAGCTATCGAGGGAAGTTGCCTCCGAACAGAGGAAAACTCCCTCAAAAAAGCCGAGGCCCAATAGAAGTGCAGCGAACCCAAAAGAACCAATGGCTCTACGGGCTACAGCTGAAACTTCAAACCAGGCCGCTCGACAGACAAACCAGAGCAGCTGGACAGTCGTTAAAGGGCGAAAGCCTATGCAAAAACGTCCCAGGACTGACGCGATTGCGATTTCAGGCGTAGGGGGTTGCAGCTATGCGGACATGCTTCGTGTAGTTAAAAGCGACCCAAATTTGAAGCATCTGAGCAGCGACGTTCAAGGCATTAGGAAGACAGCTAAGGGGGACCTTTTATTGCAACTGAGTAGGAAGCCGGAGCATAGCGCTGAGGCTCTGCACGAAGCTGTAGGCAAGGCCTTGGGAGACCGAGCGGTAGTTAAAACACTTACCGAATCGGCTCAAGTTGAGATTCGCGATCTAGATGAGTTAGCGACCAAAGAGGAGATCTTGGAGGCAATTAGGGTGGAGTTGAAGGATAGCTCACTCCCCATTGAGGCTATCAAATCGCTTCGGCCAGCTTTTGGTGGACAGCACAGAGCTACGGTTGCTCTTCCAATTGGGAAAGCTAAAACTCTGCTCGAGCTGTCAAAAATTAGAATAGGATGGGTAGTTTGCCGTATCCGAGCCGTGGAGCAGCCTAAACGCTGTTTCAAGTGCCTCGATTACGGTCATATGGCAGCAAACTGCGGCAGCGACTGTGACTTAAAGGGCGCCTGTTTCAGGTGTGGAGAGAGGGGTCACAGTGCCAAAGCATGCACCAAGCCACCAGAATGTAGCCTCTGTATCCGGAAAGGTGAAAAGCAGACGGACCATTCAGCAGGCAGCTTCAAGTGCCCATCTTACCGTGAAGCTGCTCGTAAAATGAAATGTTAAGGTTTTTGCAGCTTAACTTAAATCATTGTGTTGCTGCCCAAGATCTTCTAGAGCAAACCATTAGGGAAAAATGTATAGATGTAGTTTTTCTCAGTGAGCCTCACCACTGTAGAACCAGCTGCCCTAGGACATGGTCAACAGACGTTAATGGCAAAGCTGCGTTGTGGGTATGCGGAAACTCAACGAACGTACTTTCGAATGTTAAGTCATTCAATGGGTTCGTACGTGGCCGATATGGTAGCTTATGGCTTTACAGTTGCTATCTGGCACCACGGTGCTCGACGAGCTTGCCGAGGATGCTAGGGGTCGGAAGGCCATTATAGCTGAAGATTTTAACTCCTGGGCGCTAGAATGGGGTAGCCCCACAACAAATGCCAGAGGTCGTATCCTACTGGAGATCTTCGCGACACTAGATGTTGCACTGCTCAACACTGGCCACGAGTACACCTTCAGTCGGGCGGGATACGGGTCTGTTATCGACATTACTTTTGTCACTTCATCCCTCTTTCGGGGAGCAACATGGAGCCATTGCGATAGCTATACGGGCAGCGATCATACGGCACTTCTATTCACAATAGGTGAGCCACCTGCCAGGGCGTCAACATTGTGGAGGGAGTCGTATCGGCTAGATACTTTTGATCCCGCGGTCTTTTCAGAGGCCATTCAGTCTCTGGGTACAATTGATAATGCTGAGGCCAGAGCATGCCAAATGGTAACCCAAATACAGAGTGCCTGCAATAGCAGCATGTTACGCCGCAAGCAGTTCACGCGACAACATGAGCCTACGTATTGGTGGAATACGCAAATAGGTGACATTCGTCGCAAATGCATCCAGGCGAGAAGAAGCTACCAACGGGCTCGCGGTAGGCCAACGTTTCTTGTGAAACAGTTAGCTTACCAGGCAGCTAGAAGACAGCTGAAGAAGGCCATTCGGGCAAGCAAAAGAGAATGTTTTTTACAGTTGTGCGACTCAGCCGAATATGACCCTTGGGGCAGGGCATATAAGATAGTAGTTAAAAGACTATACGCAGGTAGACAGGTGCAGCCTACGGATCGTCTGGAGCTTAAATCGATTGTGGAAACACTCTTTCCAGAAAGTTTAAGCTCCATTCACGCCCCTGGATCCGAGTCTGCTGATCAGGGCTCAACGAGCACTGAAATTGTTTTAGTTACAGAGGAAGAAATATCAGTAGTTCTCCGAGGTCTTAGAACCAACACAGCTCCAGGGCCGGACGGGATCCCAAATCGTGCGCTAAAGCTAGCCCTCGCCTTGCACCCAAGTACGTTCGCCGAATTATTTAACGAATGCCTGATCCAAGAGACGTTCCCGGCAAAATGGAAAGCCCAGAATCTGGTATTGCTACCCAAGGCTGGCAAACCACCAGATGAGCCATCTTCGTACAGACCGATCTGTCTCTTAGACACCATGGGAAAGGTGTTTGAGAAACTGATCTGCTCTAGGCTGGAGACTGCGATTGCAAGCGCCGGAGGCCTGTCACCAAACCAATTTGGATTCCGGAAGGCCCGGTCAACAACGGACGCGCTTAACAAAGTTGTCGGTCTGGCCACTTCCGCTATTGAAGGCACCAGATGGAGGCACGGGACGAAGGAATACTGCATCATCGCGACCCTGGATGTAAGGAATGCCTTCAACACAGCTAGTTGGGATATGATACTGAATGCGCTGTCACAATATAATATCCCTAAATATCTAAGAGAGATAATAAAGAGCTGCTTCAGAGGAAGAACACTGGTATACAACTTTCCGCGAGCACTTAGAATATGTGCATAAAAAGGCAGCTGATTCTTGTAGAGCTCTCTCGAGAATCATGCTTAACACGCGGGGACCTAAACAGCAACGACGTCTCCTCCTAATGAGCGTCATTAGGTCTGTCATTCTCTATGCTGCGCCAATATGGGCAAGAGCGATGGCAACGCCGAGCTACAGCCGAAGCATTTACGCGATCTACAGGCTGAGCGCAATCAGAGTCAGCTGCGCTTTCTCCGATGACGCGGCGCTCGTCATAGCCGGTATGGTGCCTCTGGCACCTCTGGCGGTGGACGCACAAGCTCATCCCGGAGCTTGAACCATGGGTTAACCGCAAACACGGCGAGGTTAACTTCTACCTTACGCAGATCCTCTCGGGTCATGGATGCTTTCGGAGCTATTTGAAGCGCTTTGGCCACGAGGAATCTGACGAGTGCCCCTGGTGCGAGCGAGGGCATGTGGAAGACGCCAACCACATTATTTTCGAATGTGGACGGTTCCTGGAGGAGAGGCGAGGACAACTTAGTCAACGCCATGCTGGAATCGGAGGAAGCTTAGGAACTAACAAGCACTTTCGCGGCCACGGTGATGATGGAGCTCCGCAGAGTCGAGCTACTGAGAAGACGAGCTGTCCCAGGCTAAGGTAGCGCATAGTGCTTGCGAAGCAATGCTTTACGGCCGTCCCGCAAGCACCGCGCGCTATCCTAGCCACCACGCAACTTGCAATTTGTTATATAAGTTTGTCAATAAATGAATATAAAAAAAAAAAAAAAAAAAAAAAACCGCACGCACACACAGGCATACACATACACACACATACACACACACATACACACACACATACACACACACATACACATACACATACAAGCACCCACGCATAAACACCCATGGGCTGCAATGTTGGCTTACTATGAGAACTTAATTGTTTAATAACTTTTTTTGTGGACATACGATCTTTATGAAACTTTAAGATTATGATTACAACATGGATATGCATTTATTTGCCAAAGCACAAGTCTCTAGTATTTGAAATACGCTTTTTACAAACATGGTTGTGAGGTATGGGGTATGGGGGTGAAGGTAAATTTTAACAAAAACCGAAATTTCGTAAATTGCATATTAGCATACATAAAAAAATTTAGGGACTCTAGTTGGTTTTCGATAAGGTTTTTTATCGATAAAAAAAGATCGGGATGAGTTATCGATTTTTAATGATAAACTTGATATGCGCGCTGTAATTACATTTTAAAAAAAATTTCAAGTCTCTAACTCTTATATCTTCTGAGATCGACGCGTTCATACATACGGACGGACAGACAGACGGACAGGGCCAAATCGACTCGCCCTGATCAAGAATATATATACTTTGTGGGGTCTGCCACGCCGCCTTCTGCCTGTTACATACTTTTAACAAAGCCATTATACCCTGATTTCCCATTTTCAATGGGTTCAGAGTATAAAAATGCGTTTAGATATTTTTATTATTCGATGTCAGAAAGTTTAAAATTTATTCAGCAATCTACTAGTGAATATTGCAATAGAGGAATTAACTGAATAGTTATTGCCCACATATGAGACACGGCGTTAAGACATTTTCAAATACATACACCAAAGCCAGAAAGATCGAAAAACCATCAGCAGATAGACATTTTCCAATACATCAACAAAGCCAGCAATATTTTTCAATACACAAATCAAAACCAGCAAGATCAACAACTATCAGCGGAGACACATATCCAATACACACACCACAGCCAGGAAGATCAAAAACCATCGGCGGTGACACATTTCCAATATATATTTTATAGCAATTGAGTGGAGTTCATGTAAATCAAAAGAATCATAATCCAATGACCTCAAGATAAAATCCATCGGCGGAGACACATTCTCCAATACATCACCAAAACCAGTAAGAAAAAAAACCATCGGCGGTGGCACAATTCCAATATTTATTATTAGAGCATTTGAGTAGAGTTCATATTATGTAAACAGAATCATAATACAACAACCAAAGCCCACAAGATAAAAATCCATCAAAGCCAGCAAAATCAACAAACATCAACGGAGACACATTTGGCAATACACAAATCGAAACCAGCAAAATCAACAACCATCAACGGTGACACATTTTCCAATACATCAGCTAAAGCCAGCAAGATCAAAAACCATTAGAGGTGACACATTTCCAATATATATTATTATAAAAGCATTTGAATAGAGTTAATATTATATCAAAAGAATCATAATACATCAGCAAAAGCACACAAGAAAAAAATCCATCAGCGGAGACGCATTTTCCAATACATCACCAACACCAGCAAAATCAACAACCATCAGCGGAGACACATTTTGCAATACACAAATTAAAACCAGCAAGACCAACAACCATTAGCGATGACAAATTTTCCAATACACCACCAACACCAGCAAGATCAAAAACCATCGGCGGTAACAAATTTTCCATTACATCACCAAAGCCAGAAAATCAAAAACCAAGAACGGAGAAACATTTTACAATTCATACACCACAGCCAGCACGATAAAACCACCATCGGCGGTGACACATTTATTTATTTATAATACCCTGAACCCATTGAAAATGAAAGTCTGAAAGTTTCATTAAGATTGTATGTCTACAAAATTATTCAACAAATAAATTGTCATAATATTGTCCACACTGCAGCGCAGCCGCAGTTAGCAGACCGCGCTCTAATACGTGTGTATGTATGTGTGCCGAAAGAAGTGCAGAGTGATTAGAATATCAAACAAGAGGGTTCAGGGTATCATCCCGTTTTTATCGAGTAAAAACATTCAAGTTCAAGTCAGATGCCACTATTGCTAATTGTGAATTATTTTTCATTTTTTTAAATTTCCCAGTATTCAATATAATATGTAGATCATATGCTGAAAGTTTCATTAAATTCCGTTCAGTCAAAAATTAATAAAAAATAATCAAATATTTGGCCAATTAACAAACGCACATGCAGCAGCTACAACAGTATCGTATGCGTGTGCACACATACACTCAAACTTCTTCTAGAACATTCTTTGAATCACATCAGCTGTTAGTTTGGTTTCGTTTTGGTAGATGGCGCTGCAGCAGTGAATCTATTTGAGTTTTGCCAGCGCCACTTCCAGAAGTGAGGTGGCGTAGTGTGTTAGCGGCATGACGCTCGATCGAGAAGTCGCGGTTCGAATCCCGATCGGTGAGCTGATGTTAATTTTTTTAATTGTTGCAAAATATTTTTATATTTTTAAATGAGTTTTCTTTACATTTTTAAATACACCGAAATTGAAATTTTAACCATACTTAATGTGCGTTTTTAATAGTTTGGTTATTCTAGCAGATTCTTAGAATCACATCAGCAGTTAGTTTGGTTTAGTTTTGCTAGATGGCGCTGCAGCAGTGAATCTATTTCAGTTTTGCCAAAACGGCTCCCGAAAGTGAGGTGGCGTAGTGAGTAGCTGCGTGACGCTCGATCGAGAAGTCGCGGTTCGAATCCCGACCGGTGCAATTTATGTTAATTTTTTAAAATGGTTCAAAATATTTGATATTTTATTAAATGAGCTTTGTACTTTTAGCCATACTAAATGGGCATTTTTATTAGTTGGGTTCAGGGTAGTATCCAGTCGAGCACTCTCGACTAGAGTTTTCTTACTTGTTTTTATATTCGTTTATTGTCAATCCTATTATATTACAAGTTGCAAGTTGTATGGTGGCTAGCTTCCTCCGATTCCAGCATGGCGTTGACTATGTTGTCCGCTTTGAGGGAGCGGTCCAGTGCCTCTTCTAAACGACGCCTTTCCTCCAGGAACTGTCCACATAGGAAAAGGATGTGGTTGGCGTCATCCACATGCCCTCGCCCGCACCATGGGCACTCAATAGTTTCCTCGTGACAAAAGCGCTTCAAATAACTCCGAAAGCAACCAGAGGATCTGCGAAAGGTAGAAGTTAACCTCGCCGTGTTTGCCGTTAACCCATGGTTCGAGCTCCGGGATGAGCTTGTGCGTCCACCGCCCTTAAGCTGAGCTATTCCACTTTCTTTGCCATCGTGCAATGCTTTTCGCCCAGATAGCGTTGTATCGCACAGTCGCGTACGAATCCCGCTCCACGGCTTCGGCGACCAGGTACTCCAGTGGCACCATGCCGGCTATGACAATCGCCGCATCATCGGCGATAGTCCTGAAAGCGCAGCTGACTCTGATTACGCTCAGTCTGTAGATCGCGCAAATGCAAATGACCATATTGGCGCAGCATAGAGGATGACAGACTTAATGACGCTCATTAGAAGAAGACAGCGTTGCTGTTTAGGTCCCCGCGTGTTAAGCATAATTCTTGAGAGAGCTGTACAAGAATCAGCTTCAGTATCATATCCCAACTAGCTGTGTTGAAGGCGTTCTTAACGTCCAGGGTCGCGATGATGCAGTATTGCTTCGTCCCGTGCCTCCATCTGGTGCCTTTGATTTTTGTGTACGTGTTTCTTGTGTAAGCTGAAAGACGCAAAAAATTATTGAAATAGCTATTGCTCCATGGGTTCAGGGGTTCTCGTAGTCGAGCAGTCTCGACTAGAGCTTTCTTACTTGTTGTTCCATAGCGTCGAGGGAGAAGTTGACTACACGATGAAGCTGTTCTGGCGTACCGTGCCCTTGTCTAAATCCGAACTGCCAATTCGGTATTTTTTGCTTTACAGGCTCGAGCTGTAAGATTCGATCAAGAATCACCCTCTCTACCATCTTCAGGAAGTGACATCTGAAAGGGCGTCTCCAAACTTAGCTCAATATCTCTTCTTGTGCTGTCAGAAGTAAGATTAAGCTTCAATCTTTCCTCCAAGCTGTCTGAAAAAATTTCGGCCTTCTGTTGACTGGAATAACACCAGCCACCAGATGGATTTTTAAGTGGCATTTTCGGTATGGCGACCCGCTAAACAATCACACTAACCAAACGTATAAAGAGTGAAATGGGGAGAGCGCCAAAAAATAGCAAACCGACGCTGCACCAAACTTCGCAAATTAAACAAGTAAGAAGGCTCCAGTCGAGACTGCTCGACTGGAAGATACCCTGAACCTTCCAAGCTAATATTCTACTCATTCTGCACTTCTTTTATGCACACATGCATAAACACACATCCACACGCACGTATACCACGCGCTCTGTTGACTGCGCAGTTAGCAGCGACTGCGCTTGGGCTGCGCTGCAGTGTGGGCAATATTATGAGAACTTATTTGTTGAATAATTTAATTTCTAGACGTACAATCTTTATGAAACTTTCAGAACGTAATCATAATTCATTAAAATGTATGTACATTCCAAAGCACAAGTCTCTAGTACTTGAAATGCAATTTTTTCAAATTGGGGGGCGAAGAGGGCGTGGTATCCAAAATCTGTAAATTACAAAATGTTTGTATTCATCATATGTATATACACAGTAAATCTAAATACCTGAGGCTGAAAAAACAAAATCTATTTTTCGATTATTCTCGAAAAAAAAAATTTCGGATGATTTAACGAAAAAATAAAGCAAACTCGTACTGCGTATGGTACACACAAGTATGCATGCCAAATTTCAGCTCTCTAGCTCTTATAACTTCTGAGATCGACGCACTCATACGGACGGACGGATGGACAGACGGACAGGGCTATATCGACTCAACTCGTCGTGCTGATCAAGAATATACATATATACTTTGTGAGGTCTGCCACGCCTCCTTCTGCCCGTTACATACTTTTTCACAAAACCATTATACCTTCCCATCTTCAATGGGTTCAGGGTCTAAAAGCAATACTTTTAGATATTTTAATTCTTTAAAGTTTTTCACTTTATTTAATTGAATAATTATACCAAACTATGATGGAAACAATGCGAAGGAACCATGCGTTTATATATTTTAATTCTTTGATTACAGAAAATCTACTAGTAAATATTGCAGTATAGAAATGAATTGCAAGGTATGATGGAAAATTAAAAAAAAAAAAAAAACAAGTAAAAAAGCTATAGTCGAGACTGCTCGACTACGAGATCCCCTGAACCCTTGGACCAATAGCTATTTCAATAATTTTTCGCGTCTTTCAGCTTACACAAGAAATACGCACACACACACGCACGCACGCACGCACACACAGGCATACATACACACACACGCATACACACACACACATACACACACAAGCACCCACGCATAAACACCCATGGGCTGCAATGTTGGCTTACTATGAGAACTTAATTGTTTAATAACTTTTTTTGTGGACATACGATCTTTATGAAACATGGTTGTGAGGGGGTGGATATGGGGGTGGGGGTAAATTTTAACAAAAACCGAAATTGCGGAAATTGCATAGTAGCATACATATAAAAATTTAGGGACTCTAGTTGGTTTTCGATAAGGTTTTTTATCGATAAAAAGATCGGGATGAGTTATCGATTTTTAATGATAAACTTGATATGCGCGCTGTAATTACGGACACTTAAAAAAAATTCTCTAGCTCTTATATCTTCTGAGATCGACGCGTTCATACATACGGACGGACAGGGCCAAATCGACTCGCCCTGATCAAGAATATATATACTTTGTGGGGTCTGCCACGCCTCCTTCTGCCTGTTACATACTTTTAACAAAGCCATTATACCCTGATTTCCCATTTTCAATGGGTTCAGAGTATAACAATGCGTTTAGATATTTTTATTATTCGATGTCAGAAAGTTTAAAATTTATTCATCAATCTACTAGTGAATATTGCAATAGAGGAATTAACTGAATAGTGATTGCCCACATATGAGACACGGCGTTAAGACATTTTCAAATACATACACCAAAGCCAGAAAGATCGAAAACCATCAGCAGATAGACATTTTCCAATACATCAACAAAGCCAGCAATATTTTTCAATACACAAATCAAAACCAGCAAGATCAACAACTATCAGCGGAGACACATATCCAATACACACACCACAGCCAGGAAGATCAAAAACCATCGGCGGTGACGCGGAGCAGCAAAATCAACAAACATCAACGGAGACACATTTGGCAATACACAAATTGAAACCAGCAAAATCAACAACCATCAGCGGTGACACATTTTCTAATACATCACCAAAGCCAGCAAAATCAAAAACCAACAGCGGAAGGTTGTAAAGTTAGAATTTTCCAGCCGGGGTCAGAGCTTCAGTCTGCCCAGGGCCACAACTTACAAGACATTTGTAAATTACTACGGGACTACGAGTTAGAGAAACGGGAGAGGATGGGGGAGTTATTACGTATTAAATGGCCACTCAGCCCGAACTCGCCGACCACGCCCCCACACGTTTGCACGTGGGATGGCTGCAGCGATCGAGTGGCGCGGCTAAACGCACTCCAGATTGCTGGGGTCGGGGCTACAAAGGCGTATTGCGGGATGTTAGTGGGGCTATTCTACTACAAATGGTGGACCGCAGATCGAGGAACGCCCAGCGTTGACGCCGGCGTTCACTCCAGACCACGCGGTTTTGTGTGCCAGAGTTTTGGCCGTCTGGCGCACAGGATTGCCCTCGTGCTAACCACCGGTTAGTAATGTTAAGATTATTGGTGGGTTATTATTACCAAATCAACTACGAATGAGAACACAATCATTTCTAAATACGTTAACATTTTTATTCCATATTACCTCGTGTTTCCTACCCCTCGCCTATCCGTTTATTATTTTCTTTAACGCCGACCGTTCGCGTTGAGTGCTCAAAACCAATTAAAATCTGCGCGCAGCTTTCAAGCCTTTCCTTGCGCTCTGCAGATTTCACCACGCGACCAGCAATGCAATTCACCACCGCGAGCTTTCGAGCTGCATGGTTGCATTGCTGATCGCGTGCCCGCCCACTCATTTGAATTTTGCTTACTATCTAAAGCTAACGACTATGATACCTTTATCTACTTACTTATCTAACAAAACAATCGATAATTCAAATATAAACTTAACGACTATAATCCAATTCATTTCTTTTTCCATTCACTATCTTACATACTACGAAATATAACCTACTAACCAACTTACTTGCTACAAAATATGGCCTACTACCAACCTACTCACTACAAATATATCTTACTACTAACTTACTCACTACAAATATATCTTAATGCTAACTTACTCACTACAAATTTCAGTAACCTCGACCGCTATAATGCCAAAAATGTAAGGTGGGCAAAAAGGCCACCTTACACCCCCCCCTTACTTCGACGGAGCGACTGTTACGCCCCCCGATGAATTGATGGTCACTGTGTATGACCGTTCCCCCGCCGCAACTCGGAAACGGGTTCTCCTGTGCGGCCATCTACGTGTTTCCACCTCCCGCCTCAGGAGTTGGATTACCTCCTCGCTCAGCTCGACGCCAGCAGGGCGTATCCTCCAGTTGACGGGGATCAGCGGCAACATCCTCAACGCTTCCACGTCCTCTGCGTCCAGCGCGTCCTCAAGGCTCACCTCCCATCCGTCTGCTGTCCATTTCTGGTGGAAACTCCTCATCTTCGCTCGCCGTCCACGGCGTCGGCGTCGCCCACCTTGACGGGGCTCCATCCTCTGTACATCTCCGCGCGCCGGACTTCGGGCTGCCCGGTGGGCGGGGCGGAGATGGCGGCTCCTCCACGAGTGGTGGCGTGGTGCCCCCCCTAGGCACCTGGATATACACCGTCGTGTATCTGGCCTGCACCAGTTGGATAAGGCCGTCCATCCTGGTCGCCACGTTCACCGTCGAGCGGAGGACCGTATGTACACGCCGGGGCGGCGCCCGCTCCTCTTGGCGACGGTAGTATTCCCTACCGAGCCTCGGGTCCCTCGGCCTCGGCCGACTCCGCGCCTCGCCTCTCGTCGTCGCTACTTATCTCGATGACGTCCTCCATACTGTTACTTCCCTGTAAGTTCAGATTCTTTAGTCTTCTGTTTTTATTCGTGTTAATGACCGAAATGGCCCTCTAACTACTGCATTAGTGTTAGCGTTAATAAGGGGCTCTACGGGGAAGTTAGTAGTTGATGAGATGTGTAGATTTGTCAGGGCCTTTGGTTGTCTTCGTCGGGTACAGCGGGGCTCGTTCCTCGTCCCCCCGTTTCCCCGGTCTCATTTTCCGGTATCGTGTCGCTTTCTTCGTCTTCTTGATGGAATGGCTTCAACTGCGCAATGTTGGCCACCCTTCTCTTACGTTCGCCCTCCTTCGCCAGGCGCACCACGTTGGGAGACAGGAACTTAACGACCTTGTAAGGGCCGTCGAATTTGGGCGCTAGTTTCGCCGCGAATCCGTCCGCCGCGTTCGACAATTGATGTTGTCGCAACAGCACCGCCGAACCCAACGTTGGTCTCCAGTCACGCCGTCTCAAGTTATAGTGCCTGCCTTGATCCTTTGATGCTCGCTGTAAGTTACTGCGCACTATGTCGAAAATCTCCTTCATTTTGACTCCTCTGGCCTCGGCTCGGGTCTCTCTGGTCGCCGAACCGGGAGTGACTTCGTCGTATAAAGCGGCGGGTAGGCGTGGCTCCCGCCCTAACATCAGGAATGCTGGAGTGAAGCCCGTGGAGTCGGCCACGCTCGAGTTGACTGCTAGCGTTATCTCCGGCAACAGCTCGTCCCATGAGCTCTGGTGGCCTTCGATGTACTGAGCTATCATAGTCTTCACCGTGCGATTTGTTCTCTCCGTCGGGTTCTCCTGCAGTGTATAAGGCGCTGTGTGCTGGAGTGTCACCCCCAAGGATTCCATAAACGCCTTGAAACTTCTGCTTGTGAATTGTACGCCGTTGTCGCAAACGAACGTCCTGGGCACTCCAAATCGGCTGATTATGCGTTCCCGGAACGCCAGTTGCAGCTGAGCGGTAGTCGCTTTCCTCAACGGCACCAGCTCCACCCATTTGGCAAAAGCGTCGTGGAACACCAACAACATTGTGTTCCCACGTTTGGAACGAGGTAAAGGTCCCACGAAGTCTGCGCACAAGACCACCATTGGCTCCGCCACCTGTCTGGTGAGCATATGCCCGGCTGGCTTTTGTTGCACGCATTTAAATCTTTGGCACGTCTCGCAACACTTCACGTATTTGGCGGCATCTCTGAACATGCCCGGCCAATAGTACCTTTGCGCAAGTCGTGCCGCCGTCTTCCTCACTCCTTGATGTCCGGCCGTGGGAGCGTCGTGGCACTCCCTCATCACTCTGCCCCTCAAACTACTCGGGACGCAGAGCTTCCATGGGATGAAATCTTCCTCGTCTATCCGATGGCCTATATTCCGATACAACTGCCCATTTTCTTCCACATAGTCCTGGAACTTCTCAGGCTCCTTTGCAATCCTTTCACGCATCCTTGCTATCCACCAGCAAGGAAGATTTTCTTCCACGGCCTGCTCGCAACTGTCCATGGGCTGCCGGGACAATGCGTCGGCCACTACGTTTAAGCTCCCTCGGCGATAACGTATGTCGAACTGATATTGCTGCAACTCTAGCGCCCAACGAGCGATCCGGCCCGTGGGACTTTCTATGGAGTTGAGCCATTTCAGCGCTAGATGATCCGTGACGACGTCGAATCTGTAACCCTCCAGGTAGCATCGCATCTTTCGGATCGCCCATACGATTGCGAGGCACTCCTTCTCCGTTGCCGAGTAGTTTAGCTCCGCCTTCAGTAACTTCCGGCTGGCGTATGCTATCACTCGCTCCTGCCCCTCAACTTCTTGCGTCAGCACTGCACCGAGGCCGTAGTCGCTGGCGTCGGTCTGCAGCACGAATTTGGCCGAGAAGTCGGGACAGGCCAGAATACGCGCGGTCGTCAAACTCTCCTTGAGTTTCTGCAACGCCTCCTCCTGTTCCTCGCTCCAGGCCCACTTCTGACCCTTCTTCAGGAGCTTCGTCATTGGTTGTACTAGCGATGCGAAGTCCGGCACGAACCGTCTATACCACGATGCCATTCCTAGGCATTGCCGCAACTCCTTTAGACACGAAGGCGATGGGAGGCTCCGAATCGCCTCAACCTTCGCGGGATCAGTGCAAATCCCCTCTCCGCTTATCACATGGCCAAGGTACGCCAACTTCTCCCGAAAGAAACTGCATTTCCTTCTGTTGAGTCTTAGATTGGCCGCTCGCAACCGCCGGAAAACTTCCTTCAGGTTGGCCACGTGTTGCTCCTTCGTCGCTCCGATGACTACTATATCGTCGAGATATGCAAACGCGTGAGGCTCCATGTCGGGTCCGATGACTGTGTCCAATGCCCTCTGGAATGTCGCTCCCGCCGAATGCAGACCGAATGGCATCACTCGCCATTGGAACAATCCTCTGCCTGGCACGGTAAACGCCGTGTATTCCCTGCTATCCGCCGCCATTGGGATCTGCCAGTAACCGCTCTTTAGATCCAGCGTAGATATAAATCGTGCGTGTCGTAGTTTCTCCAAAATGTGAAGAATCCGTGGAACAGGATACGCGTCCGGGACTGAGTTGGCGTTGAGCTGTCGATAATCTACGCACATGCGCCAATCCCCAGTCTTTTTCTTGACTAAGACTATGGGTGCGCTGTGTGGGCTCTTCGACGGTTCAATCGCTCCAGCTTGAAGCAGCTCGTCCACCTGTTCATTGATCACCTTTTGCATAGCCGGATTTTTAGGGTAGTACCTTTGCTTCAAAGGCTTGTCGTCCTTCATCCGGATGCTATGCTCAGCGATGTGCGTCACGCCCTCGAGGTCCTCGAACAATGCCAACTCTGCCTCGAGGAACTCCTGCAGTTCTTTCTCTAAATCATCCGGCCACTCCTTACTATTGGGCGCGGATCGTTCATATCCTCCGTACTCGCTCTCCGTTGCTTCTCTCGTCTCCTAACTCATCCGGCCACTCCTTACTATTGGGCGCGGATCGTTTATATCCTCCATATTCGCTCTCTGCTGCTTCTCCTGTCGGTGGGCCGCCCTCGGGCTCACCTTCCTTCTCTAATTCGACTGATTTGAACTCCGGCGACCACTCCTCCGGGTCCGCTCCTCAAGTCCTCGCTCTGTTTTACAACTCTCGCGGGAGGCTCAGCTCCCCTTTTGTCTTCAATTAGCTCGTTTCTTTCCTTTCGGTCTCTCCTTGTCGCTGGGAGACGCCCTCTAAGTCTCTCCTTCGGCGTTCCCTTTTCCATTCCTTCCCTCTTGCCTCTGTTCTCGTCGGGCAGTGTGCCTTGGCTCGACGCTTGCTGGACGCCGATCGTTGACACTGCGATTGCCGACTTTGGGCCCTCTTTTGTCGTTGCGGCCTCGTGCGACGCCTCCGAGCCCAACTCCTTCACTCCTTCGACGAACTGGCGTTGCTCTCCAAGACGCCTGTTGCCTTGCTCCACTCGCTGTCCATTTGGTGGCGATGCGCCATCTCCCACGTCGTCTATCATCCTCATCTCGAGCTCCGCGTTGCCGCAACGCACCGTAGTACCAATGGCGCACAGGAAGTCCATGCCGAGGATGACATGGTCTAGCATGGTCGGCATTATTAGCAAGTTTGCTTCCGCCGTTTTGCCTGCCAGGCTCACATCCGTCCTCACCATCTCCGTGACGTTTAGTGCTGATCCATCGGCCAACCTGATCCGCGACTCAACTTGGCAACGCTCGCCTCCTATCGTCCGTCGGCGCACGCAGTCCTCACTAACAAAACTGCGTGTAGCTCCAGTGTCGATCGTGGCAGTCATCCTTTGACCCCCGACCGTTACCGACGCGACGATCTTCCACTCCTTTACTCGGAGCGGGTTCCTCTCCTCATCTTCCGTTTTTAATTGGCGCCGCTCCGCCCTCTTGGAGGGCGCCCTTGGCCGTTTCCCGAGCTGTCCCGTTCGCAGCACTCCCTCGCAGTCCGGCCTTGCTGCCCGCAACGCCAGCAGAACAACACTGGCGCGTTACGACATTCTCGCGCGAAGTGTCCAGGTTGTGCGCATCGATAACAAACTCGACTTGGCCTGGGTCCAGCATCCTGTGACATCATCCGGCTAGTTGCCTCCGCCGACTGCGTCGCCACCGGCGTCTCCGTCCGCCCTTCAACTTGTCCTCCAGATCGGGGAACAGATGTCTTTGCGCGGAAAGGATTATTCTGCCGCGCCTCCACTGGCTTGGGCCAACCGGTCTCCACCGTAGCCTTCCTTCCTTGTTCTCTCTGTTGACTCCTCACGTTCTCGAACTCCGCGGCCATCTGGGTCAGCTGCGTTAGAGACGAGAAATCGTGCCTCCGTACGTACAGTCTGTATTCCGGGGATGCGTTCTCGTAAGCCCTGTTCAACTCTTGGGCCGGGCTGTACCTAGCCTGTCGCATCAGGAGGCGTAGCTCAATCAAGTAGTCCTTGAAAGGTTCGCCCTCCCGTTGCCGGCGCGCCCGGATTTGGTCCTCCAAACGCTCGAGGTATTGGGGAGGTAAGAAGAAGTCCAAGAACTCCTTCTTAAATTCCAACCAGGGCACATCTCTTAGCCCACTGGTCAGGAACCACTTGGCCGCCTTGTCTACCAACACCTCGCTTAGTGCCCTCGGCATCCTGTCCAACTCGATCCCATAAGTTATGGCTCGCTCTTCCAGGATCTCGATGAAACCGAGGGGATTCGATCGACCGTCATACTTCATTCCCCACTTCCTGACTTGCTCGGCGATATTCCACGGCGGGTGCCTCTCTGGCGGCGGTGAGAGCGCTGGAGTCCGACGCTCAACACTCATCTCGCCTCCATTGCCGGACCCCTTCGACCTTTCGTCCCTCCGGCTCCCAGCCATGCTGCTCGCCGTCGGTACGCTAAGCCTCAGCGGCGCCGTCGAACTAGAACCACTCTCCTGTATCTTTCGCAGATCGGGCTCTGACTTTTGGTATGCGCGGCCGCCCATGCTCGACATCGCGCCTCCCGAAGAGAAACGTGCTTCCCATTCAGTCAGTCGCCCCTTGATCTCCGCCGAATAGCCGCCGCCCTGGATGTAGGACGACAGTCTTTTCCTCAAATCCTCCACGCGTCCCTCGTCGTCAAGACCGAGGTCTCGTGCAACCGCTATCAGTTCTTCTTTGCAGCGCTGGTAAACCCAGCCGACGCTTAATCCCGAAACGTGGGATGCCGCTCCTTCCATCCTTGATGCCTGGGTGCTCTGTGTCTTCGGTTACTTATACTAACGATCTCCAGTCGTTTAGCTCTTCTTTTCTTTCCTTTCTCTTTCCCCCTTATTTATTTATTTTTTTTCCCCCTTTTTTTTCCTTTTTGTTCTTTATTCTTTCTTTTCTTCTTTTTCTCCTTTATTATTATTATTATTATTATTATTATTTTTTTTTTTTTTTTTTTTTTTTTTTTTTTTAATTTTTTTTTTTTTTTTTTTTTTTTTTTTTTTTTTTTTTTAATCTATTTATTTATTATTATATATTTTTTCCCAAATTTTCTTATCTTATACAATTCTGTTTGCTTTTACTGTCTTAATCTATCTTATATTACACTTATTCTAGTTTTGGTTTACTTTTCTTTATTCGTCTTAACCTATTTCGTTCTCTTTAGTTTTATTCTCTTTTTTTCTTTTAATCCCCTTTTTTTTTTTTTTTTTATTTATTTATTTATTTTTTTTCAATCTATCTTGCTTTATTTCGTTTTCTTTATTTTTCTTAGTATATTTTGTTTTATTTCGTTTTCTTTATTTTTCTTAATATATTTTGTTTTATTTCGTTTTCTTCATTCTTTCTTAACCTAGTTTAGATTATTTTACTTTGTTTCATTTCCTTTTTTTTTCCCAATTTTACTTCTTAATTGATCTTATTTTATTTTATATATATATATATATATATATATTTTTTTTTTTTTTTAATTAGTTCTTTTGCTTTCCTCTTTTAATTTTTTCCCGTTCTTATTTTAATTTCCGTTAGTTTATCCAACTCAACTTTATCCCTTTATCCTAGTTTGTTCGCTTCACTTGCTTTGCTTTCACTACCGTTTACTTGACTTACTCCTCTTCTCTTCACTCTAGTCTTTATTACTCCGCTTTTATTCTGTTTCACTCCGCTTCAGCTCTCTTTGTCGCATTTTCTCTTCACCTTATCTCATATCGCCTCACTTCATCTTCCCTTGACTTGGCTTCGCTTTATCTTCTTAACTTTTCTTCGCTTCGCTTTATCCTACTTAACCTCGCTATGTTCCGTTCCAGTGCGTTTTTAGTTTATTTTTATTTTATTTTATTTTATTTTATTTTATTTTATTTTATTTGATTTTATTTTATTTTATTTTATTTTATTTTTATTTTATTTTATTTTATTTTATTTTATTTTATTTTATTTTATTTTATTTTATTTTATTTTATTTTATTTTATTTTATTTTATTTTATTTTATTTTATTTTATTTTATTTTATTTTATTTTATTTTATTTTATTTTATTTTATTTTTATTTTATTTTATTTTATTTTATTTTATTTTATTTTTATTTTATTTTATTTTATTTTATTTTATTTTATTTTATTTTATTTTATTTTATTTTATTTTATTTTATTATTTTATTTTATTTTATTTTATTTTATTTTATTTTATTTTATTTTATTTTATTTTATTTTATTTTATTTTATTTTATTTTATCTTATTTTCACTGGTCTCGGCCCACTGTCCACTCTCACGATCAAAATCGCCTCATGTCATATGCGCATCAAAAAATCGCCTAGTGTCACATGCGCATCAACAAAATCGCCTCATGTCATATGCGCATAATCACACATGCACTCTCTTTCACACGCAAGATCATCTATGTCAAAATTCACTCAGTGTCATATGCGCACAATCACACGCCTACGCTTAACCGATTGCTCTCTCACTCTCTTGATCTATTCACGCATACATATTTATACATTTGCACTGGCCTTCTCGCTTGCACCTATGCATATATACACATGCATGCTTACCCTTTCGCCTATGCACAAAATTCTTCACTCTCTCGCCAAGTACCCTTCACTATTCATACACGCATATAAAATTGTCATAGAGAGAGTGAATAGCAAAACGTTTAATAAAGCGCACATGTATATGCATATATATATGTGCATGTAAAAATTAGTGGTGAATATCTTGTAATGCGCGCATAGACAAATGCGCACATATATATATGTACATATATATATACACATACATACATACACATATCTATGCACGCTTATATGTGCGTGCGCTAATACCCTTCACAATTTAACTTCCCTTTCACTTACTCTCGTTTTACACTCTTACCACCTCTCTTCGGCCGCCTCTCTTCTCTCTCGCTGGATTTCGGCAATGTTCGCGACGCTGCCCCCGCGCGTGCATATGCTTATGCATATGCGTATTCGATTTACGCTTCTGCGTAATATTTGCGCGCGCACTGTACTTTTTCTTCTTTTCACTTGACACTTCTCGAAATTTTTGCCCCGACCCCGTGGCCGTCGTAAGGCATATTCGCTTTAAATTTTCACGCTTTTCGCGAATGTTCTTAGTTTCCCTCCTTTTATTCACTTTCACATGCCCACTACTCTGTCCACATTAACCGTCACCAACAATTTTACCATAACCTCTATTTGGGCATGCCGGCGGGATTTTACGCCGCCCGTATACCACACTCTCTCTAGCCCCGCAGGTCCCTGCTCGGGCGCCACTTGTAAAGTTAGAATTTTCCAGCCGGGGTCAGAGCTTCAGTCTGCCCAGGGCCACAACTTACAAGACATTTGTAAATTACTACGGGACTACGAGTTAGAGAAACGGGAGAGGATGGGGGAGTTATTACGTATTAAATGGCCACTCAGCCCGAACTCGCCGACCACGCCCCCACACGTTTGCACGTGGGATGGCTGCAGCGATCGAGTGGCGCGGCTAAACGCACTCCAGATTGCTGGGGTCGGGGCTACAAAGGCGTATTGCGGGATGTTAGTGGGGTTATTCTACTACAAATGGTGGACCGCAGATCGAGGAACGCCCAGCGTTGACGCCGGCGTTCACTCCAGACCACGCGGTTTTGTGTGCCAGAGTTTTGGCCGTCTGGCGCACAGGATTGCCCTCGTGCTAACCACCGGTTAGTAATGTTAAGATTATTGGTGGGTTATTATTACCAAATCAACTACGAATGAGAACACAATCATTTCTAAATACGTTAACATTTTTATTCCATATTACCTCGTGTTTCCTACCCCTCGCCTATCCGTTTATTATTTTCTTTAACGCCGACCGTTCGCGTTGAGTGCTCAAAACCAATTAAAATCTGCGCGCAGCTTTCAAGCCTTTCCTTGCGCTCTGCAGATTTCACCACGCGACCAGCAATGCAATTCACCACCGCGAGCTTTCGAGCTGCATGGTTGCATTGCTGATCGCGTGCCCGCCCACTCATTTGAATTTTGCTTACTATCTAAAGCTAACGACTATGATACCTTTATCTACTTACTTATCTAACAAAACAATCGATAATTCAAATATAAACTTAACGACTATAATCCAATTCATTTCTTTTTCCATTCACTATCTTACATACTACGAAATATAACCTACTAACCAACTTACTTGCTACAAAATATGGCCTACTACCAACCTACTCACTACAAATATATCTTACTACTAACTTACTCACTACAAATATATCTTAATGCTAACTTACTCACTACAAATTTCAGTAACCTCGACCGCTATAATGACAAAAATGTAAGGTGGGCAAAAAGGCCACCTTACAAGGTCATTTTCCAATACATACACCTAGCCAGCAAAATCAGCAACTATAAGCGGAGAGTCATTTTCCAATACATCATTAGCTGTGACACATTTCCAATATATGTATATTATTATAAAAGCATTTGAATAGAGTTAATATTATATCAAAAGAATCATAATACATCAGCAAAAGCACACAAGAAAAAAATCCATCAGCGGAGACACATTTTCCAATACCTCACCAACACCAGCAAAATCAACAACCATCAGCGGAGACACATTTTTCAAAACACAAATTAAAACCAGCAAATCAACAACCATCAGCGGAGACACATTTTGCAATACACAAATTAAAACCAGCAAGACCAACAACCATTAGCGATGACAAATTTTCCAATACATCACCAACACCAGCAAGATCAAAAACCATCGGCGGTAACAAATTTTCCAATACAGCACCAAAGCCAGAAAATCAAAAACCAAGAACGGAGAAACATTTTCAAATACATACCCCACAGCCAGCACGATAAAACCACCATCGGCGGTGACACATTTATTTATTTATTATACCCTGAACCCATTAAGATTGTATGTCTACAAAATTATTCAACAAATAAATTGTCATAATATTGCCCACATTGCAGCGCAGCCGCTGCTTACTGCGCAGTTAGCAGAGCGCGTGCTTATAAGTGCATGTGTATGTATGTGTACATAGAAGAAGTGCAGAATGATTAGAATATCAGCTTGGAGGGTTCAGGGTATCTCCTAGTCGAGCAGTCTCGACTGGAACCTTCTTACTTGTTTATTTATTTAATTAATTAATTAATTAATTAATTAATTAATTAATTAATTATTTACTTATTTATTTATTTATTTATTTATTTATTTATTTATTTATTTATTTATTTATTTATTTATTTATTTATTTATTTATGTTTGAAGCTGCCGAGCTTTTTCGACAACTCTGGCTCCAATCATTTACGAAGGCAAAAAATAAAAACCAAAACGATATAATTTAGCTTATTATTTATTAATTTAATGCCGAGTCTGTGGACACTGTTTAGGCGGAGTTAATTAGATTCGAGACAAAATATGTACGTGTTGCGCGAATGAAGGCCGTTTTTGTACAGAGTTTAAAAGAATATAAATAAAGAGGAGTATGCAATTAACAGAGCGGATGAGATTTACATATGTTATGTTATGTGTGTTATGCTTTGTTATGTGCAAGAGTGCGCTAACAGCGAATGAGAATGACAAAGGCAAGAGATTAACTTAAGAGAAGCTTATTTAACTATTAAGAGCAATTATTAGCTGCTGCGCCGAATAATTTATTTATTTATTTATTTATTTATTTATTTATTTATTTATTTATTTATTTATTTATTTATTTATTTATTTATTTATTTATTTATTTATTTATTTATTTATTTATTTATTTATTTATTTATTAATTTATTTATTTATTTTGTAAGGCGGCCTTTTTTGCCCACCTTACATGTTTGTAGGTAATAAGTAAAGATATCGAATGAAATAGAGTTTTGTTATGGTGAATGGGATTTGAACAAGGATTTGAGGCATAATTTGATTTTGTAGTGATAAAGGGAAATGAAATGGATTTTGTTGCAGATTTTGATTTGGTTAGGCTATATTTTGAAGTGTAAGAGTTAGTTTGTAAGAGTGGATTTCGATATAGATTTTGGTTTACATTTTGAAGTCATTTATAAGTTGATAGGAGTTAGTTGTTATTAGAATAAGCGTTAGTTCGTAAGGTAGCACTAAGTAGTTGATAATTAGATGTAAGTGCCGTAGCGATTAGCCTTAGAAAGTAAGCGAAATTCAAATGAGTGGGCGGGCACGCGATCAGCAATGCAGCTCGAAAGCTCGCGGTGGTGAATTGCATTGCTGGTCGCGTGGTAAAATCTGCACAGCGGCAGAAGAGGATTGAAAGCTGCGTGCAGTTTTTGGTCAGTCTGGAGCTCTCGATGTGAGCAGACGCGCTCAAAAGGGAAAAATAAAACTAACTAGCAGATGTAAAGGTTATAAGGTGAAAAGTAAGGAAATGCACGTAGAGATGGTTGCGTATTTATTCGTAGCTAGTTTAATAATCAATTTGTTAGTTTACTAATCATAACTAACACTAACTGGTAGTTTGAACGAGGGCGAATCCCGTTCGCCAGAAGGTTAAAACTCTGGCATGCAAAAATCGCGTGGTCTGGAGTGAACGCCGGCGGCAACGCTGGGCGTTCCTCGATCCGCGGTCTACCGATCGTAGTAACCCCATTAACATTCCATGACACGCTTTCGCAGCCCCGACCCCCGCAATCTGAAGTGCGCTTGATCGCGCCACTCGATTGTGGCCGCCCTCCCGCGTGCAAACGCGTGGGCGTGGGCGTGGTCGGCGAGCTCGGGCCACGTGGTCGCCTAACCTATACAACTTTCCCCCCCTCTCCCATTTCTCTAACTCAATACGTCCCGTATCTAGTTATGGCCCTGGGCAGACTGAGACTCTGACCCCGGCTGGAAAATAATGTAACCTTACAAGTGGCGCCCGAGCAGGGACGCGGGGCTAGAGAGAGAGTGGTATACGGGCGGCGTAAAAACCCGCCGGCATACCCAAATAGAGGTGACGGGCAATAGAGGCGATTGTGTAGTTGTTTGGTGGTTAATTTGAATATAGGCAGTGTGCGTATAAAAGCAGCAAAAGGCAAGAACATTCATGATAAAGTGCGAAAGTTAAAAGTGAAGACACCCTACGACGGCCGCGGGGTCGGGGGGTCAGAAATTTCGGGAAGCGTCGAGCGAAAAACGGGACTAGAAAACCGTTGCGGCGCCGAAAAGTACAGTGCGTGCGAAAATATTACGCAGAAGCGTAAAACCGAAAACGCATATGCATAAGCATGTGCACGCGCGGGGGCAGCGTAGCGAACGTCGCCGAAATGCAGCAACGAGAAGTGGTAAGAGCAGAGTGTGTATATATGTATGCACACATCAAAAGTAAGTAACAGAGGACAAACAAAAAAAAAAAAGGAGCGGACAGAGTAAACGAAATTAAAGATCAGCAAGATTATTGATGCCGCTGCAATTGCACCAAGGAGTTAATAGTTGAGTATAAAAGTGGTTACAGATGAAGTAAGAGAAAAGTGAAAGCATTTAGTGCCGACGGCAAGCGAATATACCCGCCATAAGAAAGTGTAGTTGTGAAAAAGAAATAGTCAAGAAAACGCGCATAGTCAAGGGTGCAAGTGTGCATATATATACATGAGTGAATGTAAGGATTAGCGGGGAGAGAACAAAAAGTGAAATAGTGAAGTGTATATATGTATGTGCGCATAGACGAGTGCGCATATGTATATATATACATATTAATGTGCATGTGAGACAATTAGTTAAGAGGGGGTGAGCGGCGGAGTGTATATATGTATGTGCGTGGGTGCATGCGTGCGTATATATGTGTATACATGCGAAGCGCTCAGTTAAGAGAGAGTGAGCAGTGAAGGGTACTATGCGCGCATAGGCAAGGGTACATATGTATGTGTATATGTATGTGAGAAAACAAATTGAGAGAGAGAGCGATCGGTCAAGCGTATGTGTGTGATTATGCGCATATGACACTGGGCGATTTTTTTTGTATGCTTGCGCATGCGGGTGCGTGTATGTGTGCAATTATGCGCATGTGACACTAGGCGATTTTTCTGATGCGCATATGACACGAGGCGATTTTGATCGTGGGAGTGGACAGTAGGCCGAGACCAGATAAAATAAAATAAAATAAAATAAAATAAAATAAAAAAAAAAAAAATAAAATAAAATAAAATAAAATAAAATAAAATAAAATAAAATAAAATAAAATAAAATAAAAACGCACTGGAACGGAGCGGAGCGGAACATAGCAAGGTTAAGTAGGATAAAGCGAAGCGAAGTAAAAGCAAAGAAGATAAAGCGAAGTCAAGTCAAGTGAATATGAAGTGAGGCGATATGAGATAAAGCGAAGAGAAAATGCAGCGAGGAGAACTGAAGCGAGGAGAACTGAAGCGGGGTGAAGCAGAATAGAAGCGGAGTAATAAAGTAAAGGGAGATAAAATAACACGGAATAAGTGGAGACGGGAAAGTCAACCAGAGTAAAGAGAAGAGGAGTAAGTCAAGTAAAACGGTAGTGAAAGCAAAGCAAGTTGAAGCGAGCAAACTGGGATAAAGGGATAAAGTTGAGTCGGATGAGCGAACGGAAAGTGAAAATAAAAAAAAAGGAGGGGGAATAAGAACAATTAAGAAGTAAAATTGAAAGAGAAAAAAAAAAGAAATGAAACAATGTAAAATAATCTAAACTAGGTTAAGAAAGAACAAAGAAAAGAAATAAAACAAAATAGATTAAGAAAGAACAAAGGAAAGAAATAGAACAAAATAGATTAAGGAAAATAAAGGAAACGAAATAAAACAAAATAGATTAAGAAAAATAAAGAAAATGAAATAAAACAAAATAGATTAAGAAGAATAAAGAAAGCGAAATCAAAATAAAGTAAACCAAGAAGGGCAAAGAAAGAGAAGTAAAGTAAATTGAGGAAATTAAAGGAAAAAGAAATAAAAGAAAGTACATTAAGAAGAATAAGATAAAAGAGAATAAAATAGAATAAGACGAATGAAGAAAAGTAAACCAAAACTAGATTAGGTGTAATATAAGATAGATTAAGACAGTAAAAGCAAACAGAATTGTATAACCCTTCAAGGACTACTTGATTGAGCTGCGTCTATTGATGCGTCAGGCTAGATACAGCCCGGCCCAAGAATTGAATAGGGCCTACGAGAACGCATCCCCGGAATACAGATTGTACGTACACGACACGATTTCTCATCTCTAACACAGCTGACCCAGATGGCCGCGGAGTTCGAGAACGTGAGGAGTCAACAAAGAGAACAAGGAAGGAAGGCTACGGTGGAGACCGTCTGGCCCAAGCCAGTGGAGGTGCGGCAGAGTAATCCCTTCCGCGCAAAGACATCTGATCCCCGATCTGGAGGACAAGCCGAGGGGCGGACAGAGAAGCCGGCGGCGACACAGTCGGTGGAGGCAACTAGCCGGATGATGGCCCAGGACGCTGGACCTAGGCCAAGCCGAGTTTGTTATCGATGTGCACAACCCGGACATTTCGCGCGAGAGTGTCATAACGCACAGGTGTTGTTTTGCCGACACTGTGGTCAGCGAGGCCGGACTGCGAGGGAGTGCTGCGAACGAGACAGCTCGGGAAACGGCCAGGGGCGCCCTCCAAGAGAGCGGAGCGGCGCCAATTAAACACGGGAGATGAGGAGAGGAACCCGCTCCGAGTGAAGGAGTCAAAGGACGACCGCCACGCGCAGTTTTGTCAGTGAAGGCTGCGCGCGTCGACGGACGATAAGAGGCGAGCGTTGCCAGGTTGAGTCGCGGATCAGGTTGGCCGATGGATCAGCACTGGACGTGACGGAGATGGTGAGGACAGATGTGAGCCTGGCAGGAAAAACGGCGGAAGTAAATTTGCTGATAATGCCGACCATGCTGGACCATGTCATCCTCGGCATGGACTTCCTATGCGCCATCGGCACTACGGTGCGTTGCGGCAACGCGGAGCTCGAGATGAGGATGGTGGACGACGTGGGAGAAGGAGCATCGCCGTCAAGTGAACAACGAGTGGAGAAAGGCAACAGCAGTCTTGGAAAGCAACGCCAGCCCGTTGAGGGAGTGAAGGAGTTGGACTCGGAGGCGTCGCACGAGGCCGCAACGCCAAAAGAGGGCCCAAAGTCGGTAATCGCAGTGTCGACGATCGGCGTCCAGCAAGCGTCGAGCCAAGGCACACCGCCCGACGAGAATAGGGACAAGAAGAAAAGGATGGAAAAGGGAACGCCGGAGGAGAGACTTAGAGGGAGTCTCCCAGCGACAAGGAGAGATAAAAAGGAAAGAAGCGAGATAATGGAGGACAAAAGGGGAGCTGGGCCACCCGCGAGAGCTGTGAAGCAGAGCGAGGACTTGAGGAGCGGACCCGAGGAGCGGTCGCCGGAGTTTAAATCAGTCGAGTTGGAGAGGGAAGGTGAGCCCGAGGGCGGCCCACTGACAAGAGAAGCAGCAGAGAGCGAATACGGAGGACATGAACGATCCGCGCCCAATAGCAAGGAGTGGCCGGACGACTTAGAGAAAGAATTGCAGGAGTTTCTAGAAGCAGAGCTAGCATTGTTTGAGGACCTCAGAGGCGTGACGCACATCGCCGAGCATAGTATCCGGATGAAGGACGACAAGCCTTTGAAGCAAGGGTACTACCCTAAAAATCCGGCTATGCAAAAGGTGATCGACGAGCAGGTGGACGAGCTACTCCAAGCAGGGGCGATTGAGCCGTCGAAGAGCCCACATAGCGCACCCATAGTCTTAGTCAAGAAAAAGATTGGGGATTGGCGCATGTGCGTAGATTATCGTCAACTCAATGCCCACTCGATCCCGGATGCGTACCCCGTTCCGCGGATCCTGCACATTTTAAAGAGGTTGCGGCACGCACGATTCATATCCACGCTGGATCTAAAGAGCGGTTACTGGCAGATCCCAATGGCGGCGGATAGCAGGGAGTACACGGCGTTCACCGTGCCAGGCAGAGGACTCAACAGAAAGAAATGTAGCTTCTTTCGGGAGAAGTTGGCGTACCTTGGCCACGTGATAAGCGGAGAGGGGATTTGCACGGATCCCGCGAAGGTTGAGGCGATTCGGAGCCTCCCATCGCCTTCGTGTCTAAAGGAGTTGCGGCAATGCCTAGGAATGGCATCGTGGTATAGACGGTTCGTGCCGGACTTCGCATCGCTAGTACAACCAATGACGAAGCTCCTGAAGAAGGGTCAGAAGTGGGCCTGGAGCGAGGAACAGGAGGAGGCGTTGCAGAAACTCAAGGAGAGTTTGACGACCGCGCGTATTCTGGCCTGTCCCGACTTCTCGGCCAAATTCGTGCTGCAGACCGACGCCAGCGACTACGGCCTCGGTGCAGTGCTGACGCAAGAAGTTGAGGGGCAGGAGCGAGTAATAGCATATGCCAGTCGGAAGTTACTGAAGGCGGAGCTAAACTACTCGGCCACGGAAAAGGAGTGTCTCGCGATCGTCTGGGCGATCCGAAAGATGCGATGTTACCTGGAGGGCTACAGGTTCGACGTCGTCACGGATCACCTAGCGCTGAAATGGCTCAACTCTATAGAAAGTCTCACGGGCCGGATCGCTCGTTGGGCGCTAGAGTTGCAGCAATTCCAGTTCGACGTACGCTATCGCCGTGGTGGCCGACGCACTGTCCCGACAGCCCATAGACAGTTGCAAGCAGGCCGTGGAAGAAAATCCCCCTTGCGGGTGGATAAAGAGGATGCGTGAAAGGATCGTAAAGGAGCCTGAGAAGTTCCGGGATTACGTGGAGGAGAACGGGCAGTTATACCGGAATTTAGGACATAGGATAGACGAGGAGGACTTTATCCCATGGAAGCTCTGCGTCCCAAGCAGTTTGAGGTGCAGAGTGATGAGGGAGTGTCACGACGCTCCCACGGCCGGACATCAAGGGGTGAGGAAGACGGCAGCACGACTTGCGCAAAGGTACTATTGGCCGGGCATGTTCCGAGATGCCGCCAAGTACGTGAGGTGTTGCGAAACGTGCCAAAGATTTAAATGCGTGCAACAGAAGCCGGCCGGGCATATGCTCACCAGGCAGGTGGCGGAGCCAATGGCGGTCTTCTGCGCAGACTTCGTGGGACCTTTGCCTCGTTCCAAGCGTGAGAACACAATGTTGTTGGTGTTCCACGACGCTTTCGCTAAATGGGTGGAGCTGGTGCCATTGAGGAAAGCTACTACCGCTCTGTTGCAACTGGCGTTCCGGGAGCGTATACTCGGCAGATTTGGAGTACCCAGGACATTCGTTTGCGACAACGGCGTACAATTTGCAAGTAGGAGTTTCAAGGCGTTCATGGAATCTTTGGGGGTGACACTCCAGTATACAGCGCCTTATTCGCCGCAGAAGAACCCGACGGAGAGAACGAATCGCACGGTGAAGACAATGATAGCTCAGTATATCGAAGGCCATCAGAGCTCATGGGACGAGCTGCTGCCGGAGATAACGCTGGCCGTCAATTCGAGCGTGGCCGACTCCACGGGCTTCACTCCAGCATTTCTGATGTTTGGGCGGGAACCACGTCTACCCGCCGCTTTGTACGACGAAGTCACTCCCGGTTCGGCGACTAGAGAGACCCAGCCCGAGGCCAAAGAAGTTAAAATGAGAGAGGTTTTCAACATAGTGCGCAGTAACTTGCAGCGAGCATCAAAAGATCAAGGCAGGCACTATAACTTAAGACGGCGTGACTGGCGGCGGAAGGATTCGCGGCGAAACTGGCGCCCAAATTCGACGGCCCTTACAAGGTCGTTAAGTTCCTATCCCCCAACGTAGTGCGCCTAACGAAGGAGGGCGAACGCAAGAGAAGGGTGGCCAACATTGCACAGTTGAAGCCATTTCATCAAGGAGATGAGGAAATTGACATGATCCCGGTAACCGAGACCGGGGAAACGGGGAACAGGCCTATACGATGACCGTCGACTCATCGGGGGGCGTAATAATTTCCCTGTCGAAGTAAGGGGGGGGTGTAAGGCGGCCTTTTTGCCCACCTTACATGTTTGTAGGTAATAAGTAAAGATATCGAATGAAATAGAGTTTTGTTATGGTGAATGGGATTTGAACAAGGATTTGAGGCATAATTTGATTTTGTAGTGATTAAGGGAAATGAAATGGATTTTGTTGCAGATTTTGATTTGGTAGATAGTAAGGTTATATTTTGAAGTGTAAGAGTTAGTTTGTAAGAGTGGATTTCGATATAGATTTTGGTTTACATTTTGAAGTCATTTATAAGTTGATAGGAGTTAGTTGTTATTAGAATAAGCGTTAGTTCGTAAGGTAGCACTAAGTAGTTGATAATTAGATGTAAGTGCCGTAGCGATTAGCCTTAGAAAGTAAGCGAAATTCAAATGAGTGGGCGGGCACGCGATCAGCAATGCAGCTCGAAAGCTCGCGGTGGTGAATTGCATTGCTGGTCGCGTGGTAAAATCTGCACAGCGGCAGAAGAGGATTGAAAGCTGCGTGCAGTTTTTGGTCAGTCTGGAGCTCTCGATGTGAGCAGACGCGCTCAAAAGGGAAAAATAAAACTAACTAGCAGATGTAAAGGTTATAAGGTGAAAAGTTTAATAAAGTAAGGAAATGCACGTAGAGATGGTTGCGTATTTATTCGTAGCTAGTTTAATAATCAATTTGTTAGTTTACTAATCATAACTAACACTAACTGGTAGTTTGAACGAGGGCAAATCCCGTTCGCCAGAAGGTTAAAACTCTGGCATGCGCGGTCTACCGATCGTAGTAACCCCATTAACATTCCACGACACGCTTTCGCAGCCCCGACCCCCGCAATCTGGAGTGCGCTTGATCGCGCCACTCGATTGCGGCCGCCCTCCCGCGTGCAAACGCGTGGGCGTGGGCGTGGTCGGCGAGCTCGGGCCACGTGGTCGCCTAACCTATACAACTTTTCCCCTCTTCGATTTCTCTAACTCAATACGTCCCGTATCTATTTACAAATTTCTTGTGAGTTATGGCCCTGGGCAGACTGAGACTCTGACCCCGGCTGGAAAATAATGTACCCTTAAAATTTATTTATTTATTTATTTATTTACTTATTTATTTACTTATTTATTTATTTATTTATTTATTTATTTATTTATTTACTTATTTATTTATTTATTTATTTATTTATTTATTTATTTATTTATTTATTTATTTATTTATTTATTTACTTATTTATTTATTTACCTATTTATTTATTTATTTATTTATTTATTTACTTATTTATTTATTTATTTATTTATTTACCTATTTATTTATTTATTTATTTAAGAAACACGCAAACATACACGCCACAGGCCATAATAGCAGGAGATTTTAACTCATGGGCGTTATGGTAATGGGGTAGCCACACAACAAATGCCAGAGGTCGTATCCTACTGGAGATCTTCGCGACACTAGATGTTGCACTGCTCAACACTGGCCACGAGTACACCTTCAGTCGGTCGACATTACTTTTGTCACTTCATCCCTCATTCGGGATGCAACATGGAGCCAATTCGATAGCTATACGGGCAGCGATCATACGGCACTTCTGTTCACAATAGGTGAGCCACCTGCCAGGGCGTCAACCTTGCGAAGAGAATCGTATCGGCTGGATACTTTTGATCCCGCGGTCTTTTCAGAGGTTATTCAGTCTCTGGGCACAATTGGTAATGTTGAGGCCAGAGCATGCCAAATGGTGGCCCAAATACAGAGTGTCTGCAATAGCAGCATGTTACGCCGCAAGCAGTACACGCGACAACAAGAGCCTACGTATTGGTGGAATGCACAAAATAAGTGACATTCGACGCAAATGCATCCAGGCGAGAAGAAGCTATCAACGGGCTAGGGGTAGGTCTAAGTTTTTCGAAAAACAATTGGCCTACCAGGCAGCCAGAAGACAGTTGAAGAAGGCCATTCGGGCAAGCAAAAGAGAATGCTTTCTAGAGTTGTGCGACTCAGCCGGATATGATCCTTGGGGCAGGGCATATAAGACAGTACTTAAAAGACTATACGCAGATAAACAGGTGCAGCCGACGGATCGTCTGGAGCTTAAATCGATTGTGGAAACGCTCTTTTCAGAAAGATTAAGCTCCATTCATGCCCCGGAGTCCGAGTCTGCTAATCAGGGCTCAAAGAGCACTCAAATTGTTTTAGTTACAGGCGGAACAGCAGATGCTCTACAAAAAGTTGTTGGCCTGACAACTTCCACCATCCAAGGCACCAGATGGAGGCACGGGACGAAGCAATACTGCATCATCGCGACCCTGGACGTTAAGAACGCCTTCAACACAGCTAGTTGGGATAGGATACTGAATGCGCTGTCACAATTTAATATCCCTAAATATCTAAAAGAGATAATAAAGAGCTACTTCAGAGGAAGAACACTGGTATACAACACGAGTGAGGGTCCCCAAAGTCATACAGTGTCAGCTGAGTACCCCAAGGCTCAGTGCTGGGGCCTCTCCTATAGAATATCATTTACGACGGCGTACTGCGCTTGGAAGTACCACTTAGAATATGTGCATAAAAAGGCAGCTGATTCTTGTAGAATTATGCTTAACAGGCGGGGACCTAAACAGCAACGACGTCTTCTTCTAATGAGCGTCATTAGGTCTGTCATCCTCTATTCTGCGCCAATATGGTCAAGAGCGATGGCAACGCCGAGCTACAGCCGGGACATTTGCGCGATCTACAGGCTGAGCGCAATCAGAGTCAGCTGCGCTTTCAAGACTATCTACGGTGATGCGGCGCTTGTCATAGCCGGCATGGTGCCACTGGAGTACCTGGTCGCCGAAGCCGTGGAGCGGAATTCGCACGCGCCTGTGCGACACAACGCTATCAGGGCGAAAAGCATTGCACGATGGCAAAGGAAGTGGAATAGCTCAGCTAAAGGGCGGTGGACGCACAAGCTCATCCCGAAGCTCGAGCCATGGGTTAAACGCTAACACGGCGAGGTTAACTTCTATCTTTCGCAGATCCTCTCCTAAGGTAGCGCATAGTGCTTGCGAAGCAATGCTTTACGGCCGTCCCGCAAGCATCGCGCGCTATCCGAGCCACCACTCAACTTGCAACTTGTAATAATAAGATTGTCAATAAACGAATATAAAAACAAGTAAGAAGGCTCCAGTCGAGACTGCTCGACTAGGAGATACCCTGAACCCTCTAAGCTGATATTCTAATCATTCTGCACTTCTTTTATGCACATGCATCCACACGCATGCATAAGCCCGTGCTCTGCTAACTGCGCAGAAAGCAGCGACTGCTCTGCAGTGTGGGCAATATTATGAGAATTTCTTTGTTGAATAATTTCTTTTGTAGACATACGATCTTAATGAAACTTTTAGAACGTAATCATATGGTAAATATGTGTGTACATTCCAAAGCACAAGTCTCTAGTACTTGAAATGCGTTTTTTACAAATTGGGGGGAAAGGGGGCGTGGTATCCAAAGTCTGTAAATGACAAAATCTTTGTATCGATTAACTTTATATACAACGCAAATTTGAAGACTCCAGATCTAAAAGTGTTCAAATTAGGCTAAAAAAACAAAGTAAATTTTTCGATTATTCTAGATAAAAAAGTTATCGGACGATTTATCGAAAAAATAAAGCAAACTCGTACTGCGTATGGTACACACGAGTATGCATGCCAAATTTCAGCTCTCTAGCTCTTATAACTTCTGAGATCGACGCACTCATACGGACGGACGGACGGACGGACAGACGGACAGGGCTATATCGACTCAGCTCATCGCGCTGATCAAGAATATATATACTTTGTGGGGTCTGCCACGCCTCCTTCTGCCTGTTACATACATTTCAACAAAACCATTATACCCTGATTTCCCATTGAAAATGGGTTCAGGGTATAACAAGTAAGAAAACGCTCGACTAGATACTACCCTGCACCCAACTAATAAAAATGCCCATTTAGTATGGTTAAAATTTCGATGTATTTAAAAATATAAATTAAATAGAAAACTCATTTATGAAAATATAAAAATATTTTGAAACAATTAAAAAAATTAACATTAGTTGCACCGATCGGGGCTCGATCCGCGACTTCTCGATCGAGCGTCATGCAGCTAACACACTAGACCACCCCACTCCTACTAGTGGCGCTGGCAAAACTCAAATAGATTCACTGCTGCAGCGCCATCTACCAAAACTAAACGAAACTAACAGCTGATGTGAAGAATGTTCCAGAAGAAGTTTGAATGTATGTGTGCACACGTATAATTGGCCAAATAATTTTTTTATACCCTGAACCCATTTTCAATGGGAAATCAGGGTATAATGGTTTTGTTGAAAATGTATGTAACAGGCAGAAGGAGGCGTGGCAGACCCCACAAAGTATATATATTCTTGATCAGGGTGACGAGCTGAGTTGATTTGGCCCTGTCCGTCTGTCTGTCCGTCTGTCCGTCTGTCCGTATGTATGAACGCGTCGATTTCAGAAGATATAAGAGCTAGAGACTTCAAATTTTTTTAAAATGTTCGTAATTACAGCGCGCATATCAAGTTTATCATTAAAAATCGATAACTCATCTCGATCTTTTTTATCGATAAAAAACCTTATCGAAAACCAGTTATAAAATTATATCTTCTACACCTTTATTGCTAGAGTCTCCAAAATTTTAATGTATGCCTATATGCAATTTATACAATTTCGGTTTTTGTTAAAATTTACCCCCCACCCTAAATTCACCCCCTCACCATCACTTTTGTAAAAAGCGTATTTCAAATACTAGAGACTTGTGCTTTGGCAATTACATGCATATCCATGTCATAATCATAATCTGAAAGTTTCATGAAGATCGTACGTCCACAAAAAAGTTATTAAGCAATTAAGTTCTCATAGTAAGCGCTCACTGCCGCCCATGCGTGTATATGTATGTAATTGTTTGTGTATTTATTTATTTTTATTTTCTTAAAGCTATTGACAAAAATGAGAGTCAATTTTAATTTAAAAAAGCCTATACAAAGTACACGATATAATTTCAATAGTAACACCAACCCGATGGGGGTATTTTATTTGCCAGTCCGGCCGGCTATGCCCACGTCTCACAGCCAAATATGGTCAGTGATACTATTGAAGCTATGAAAAGAAAGTGTTAGTAAGAAAACTTAAAAAAATAAAATATTAAAATGTAGGTTATTAAACAATATTTAGCATACTTAAAATAATTCTTAAAATAATAATAAAAAATAAAAAAATAATAATAATATTAAAAAAAAATAAAATAAAATAAATAAATAAATAAAAGGAGTTAAAAAAAAAAAACAATAATAAAAAAAGAATAAAATAAGAAGAGGTAAAGTATAGAAAAAGAAAAAGGCCGGTAATAAGAGAAGTTGCAAGAAAAGTTAATAAAAAGAATAAGAAATAATAAAAAGAAAAGAGTAATGGAAGAGCCAAAAATAGAGTATAAGAATAGAATTGAGAAATCACTAACACAACATTAGCAGCAAAAGCGTATGCCAATGCTTATGCCTGGGCATTGTGAGTGATTTCCCAAGATAAGCTGATAGTACACTTTTTATTTTAGGAGGAGAGAGCTCTAAGGAAAAAACGTGATAATATTTATTAAAATTAACACAAAGAACATGAAACGCACTGTGCAAAGAATAATCCCTAGTGCACACAGGTAAATGAAGCGGACGATAGTGTCTAGTTGCTCGGGACGGAACCAAAAATTTAGACGACCCAACAAAGAGGACGAATCAATATCACCACTAATCAATTTATGCAGAAAACAATTCCTAAAATTGTTCTGCGATTGGTTAGCGATGGAAGATCAATTAGCTGGAGCCTACTATGATAAGACGGTAATCGTAAATTACTGTCCCATCTAAGGTCTCTTAAGGCAAAGAGAAGAAACTGTTTTTGGACCGATTCGATACGATCCTGATACAGTTTATGTTGCGGAGACCATACGACAGAACAATACTCTAGATAGGACGCACAAGCGAAGTAAATAAGCGCTTGGTAATAAAAGGATCTTTAAATTCCTTAGACCAACGTTTAATAAAGCCAAGCGCACTTTTGGCTTCATTAATTATGGTAGAAATATGAAGATTAAAGTTAAGTTTACAGTCAAAGAATACACCAAGATCTTTGACTGTAAAGATGCGTCGTAAGGAATTATTGCTAATTTTATAATCAACAATTAGAGGAACGGTACGACTGAAGGTCATTGTCATACACTTTGAGCAATTTAGGTCAAGCTGGTTTGCCACACACCAAAGTTGAAATGCATTTAGGTCATCTTGAAGGTGAAGATGTCCATTTGCCCTGGAGTATGGAAGGCAAAGTTTTACATCATCAGCATACATAAATATAGTGGAATACGAGATACAACTAGGAAGGTCATTTATAAAAAGGGAAAAGAGCAATGGGCCCAAATGGCTACCCTGAGGTACACCAGACGAAACAAAGATAAGTTTAGACATAGCTGTTCTCAGCAAGACTCTTTGGGTTCTACCCGTTAAATAGGATGAAATCCAAGAGACAAGACTGGGTGAAAATCCTAAGCGTTCAAGCTTAAGAATTAGTATGTAATGATGTACTGAGTCAAATGCTTTACTGAAGTCCGTATAAATAACATCGGTTTGCATTTTTTTGGAAAAGCTGTCATTAACAAGCGACGTGAACTCAAGTAAATTAGAGGACGTAGATCGATTTTGAACAAAACCATGTTGAGATGGTTGAATAATCGATTTGCAAAAATGCTGCAAGGCCGATGTTATGATTTTCTCAAATAACTTCGGAATAGCAGATAATTTCGCGATGCCTCTATAATTGGAAATATCAGATCTTCCACCTTTTTTATATAAGGGAATGATGAAAGATTCTTTCCAAATTGAAGGGAACACAGAAGTATCCAAGGACAAAGTTAAACAATTTTAGTAATTGTGACTGAAGAGAAACACTGCACTCTTTAATCACACAACTAGGAATATTATCAGCACCAGGAGAGAAAGATGATTTCAATGTCTTAATGGCTGCAGCCAGAGAGGATGCAGTAACTTTGGGGAGTATTTATAGATCCATATTCAGGAAGAGAATAAGGATATGAGTTGCTGTAGAGATCAGCAGAAGAATAAGTGGATTGAAAAAATGTATGTGTGTGTGTGTGTATGTTTGTATGTATGTGTGTGTATGTATGCCTGTGTGCGTGCGTGCGTGCGTGTGTGTGTGTGTGTGTGTGTTTTTTGTGTAAGCTGAAAGACGCGAAAAATTATTGAAATAGCTATTACCCAAGGGGTTCAGGGATCTCGTAGTCGAGTAGTCTCGACTAGAGCTTTCTTACTTGTTTTTAATTAATTTTTGACTGGACGGAATTTAATGAAACTTTCAGCATATGATTTACATATTATATTGAATATTTGAGAAATTTAAAAAAATGAAAAATCATTCACAATTAGCAATAGTGGTATCTGACTTGAACTTGAATGTTTTATTCGATAAAAACATAACGGGATGATTTATCGAATTTTAAAAACAAACTCGACTTCCGCGCTGTATATACGGTCATTTTACGAAGTGAATAATCGCTTGGTAGTAAAAGGATCTTTAAATTCCTTAAACCAACGTTTAACAATTAAGAAGACTCTTGTCGAGACTGCTCGACTAGGAGATACCCTGAACCCTCTAATCTGATATTCTAATTAGTCTGCACTGCTTTTCGGCACACATACATACACACACACGTATTAGAATGCGCTCTGCTAACTGCGCTTGGGCTGCGCTGTAGTGTAGGTAACATTATAAGAATTTATTTGTTGAATAATTTAATTTCTAGACGTACAATCTTAATGAAAGTTTTATGGCGTAATTATATGGTGAAAATGTATGTACATTCCAAAGCACATGTCTCTAGTACTTGAAATACGACTTTTACAAAGGTGATGGTGAGGGGGTGGATATAGGGGTGGGGGGTAAATTACAACAAAAATCGAAATTATATAAAATACATATAGGTCTACATTTAAAATTTGCAAGCTCTAGCTCTAAAGGTGTAGGAGATATAATTAAATAACTAGCTTTCGATATGGTTTTTGATCGATATGGAGTAGTTATCGATATATAAAGAGAAACTTGATATGCGCGTGAAAAAAAATTTCAAGTCTCTAGCTCTTATATCTTCTGAAATCGACGCGTTCATACAGACAGACGGACGGACGGACGGACGGACGGACAGACACACGGACAGGGCCAAATCGACTTAGCTCGTCGCGCTGATCAAGAATATATATACTTTGTGGGGTCTGCCACGCCTCCTTCTGCCTGTTACATACTTTTAACAAAACCATTATACCCTGATTTCCCATTTTCAATGGGTTCAGGGTATAATAAGGCCAAGCACACTTTTGGCTTCAAGGTGATGATGTCCATATGCACTGGAGTATGGAAGGCAAAGTTTTATATCATCAGCATACATAAATATAGTAGAAGACGAGATGCAACTAGGAAGGTCATTTATAACAAGTAAGAAAGCTCTAGTCGAGACTGCTCGACTACGAGATCCCCCTGAACCCTTCGAGGAACTGATATTTCAATAATTATTCGCATATGCACACATACCCACACACATACAGGCATACGCACGCACGCATAAATACGCATTGGCTGCAGTGTTGGCTTACTATGGGAATTTAATTGTTTAATAACTTTTCTTGTGGATGGACTATATTCATGAAACTTTCAGATTATAAATATACCAGACATATACATGTATTTGCCAATTCACACACAGGCATACGCACGCACGCATAAATACGCATTAGCTGCAGTGTTGGCTTACTATGGGAATTTAATTGTTTAATAACTTTTCTTGTGGATGGACTATATTCATGAAACTTTCAGATTATAAATATACCAGACATATACATGTATTTGCCAAAGCACTAGTATTTGAAATACGCCTTTTACAAATGTGATGGTGTGGGGGTGAATTAGGGGTGGGGGGTAAAATTTGACAAAAACCGAAATTGTATAAAATGCATATAAGTATACATAAAAAATTTGTAGACTCTACCTTTAAAGATGTAGGAGATATAAATTTATTATTGGTTATCGATAATGGTTTTAGTCGATAACAAAATAACGGGGCAAGTTATCCACATTTAAAGCAAAACTCGATGGGAGCGGGGGAGGAATAGGGAATCACTACTGTTGTTAGTGTTTAACTTGCAAAATAAACAACACGCCGAGTTTAACTTCAATTTCTCTTTTAATTTATTTAAAACATTCCACTCTTATTTCTACATCCCCTCCTATTTCTACTTTCGGCTTTTAATTCGTTACATGTTACTTAAACTCTAATAAGTCACTTGCGCTCACCTGCCATTCTTCGCTGTCCGAAAACTAATAATCATTTCGCTCTCAGTTGGCCGCCTCCAAGCCTCCACCGCGATCCGCCTCGGCGTCGGCAATGCAACTCACCACGGCGTCGGCCCTTCGAACTTTCGCCGCGAAGGACAGAGTTGCATTGCCGATCGCCGCGACTTGCGCGCGTCTCTTGGCCTATTTATAAATAACAAAAAAGTATGTGAGGGGGTTCAGTGAGCCGCCTTACACCCCCCTCCTTATTTACTAGAGCGAGGGTCACGCCCCCGAAGGTGTGACCGTCACATTGATCGTGGCGCCCTCGGTACGAACACGGAAACGCACCCTTCTGCGCACCCTAGCTCGCATTGTACCGCTCGGATGGTCTGTTCGTCCACAGAGGCCCCCGGTGGCCGGATCTTCCAGTCGGGTGGGATGACCGGCGCTGGGTCGAATGGAGGGGGGCTCTCCCCCATAAGGATCTCGAATAAATTCGGCTCCCAGCCGTCCAAGATATCGGCCATATCGGCCAGCAGTTCGGCCTCATGCTCCTCTGGCTCTAGCGCGGCGCTCGGTTCCTCTGGTGGTTCGTACGCGTCCTATTCTAGGCCTTCGGCTCGCCGTCGTTTGCCGTCCTTCTCCCGATTTCCGCAGACTTTCCGCCACGCTCGCCAAGTCGACTCTCGGGGTCTTTTGGGCCGGGCTCTTCGACGGACTTCGCCGGCGTCGGCGTCGGAGAGGGGTGCTCAATCCGCTTTCCTCAGCGCTGGTCTCCGACTCGAGATGTGCGCCTCGCGCCTTCCTCCTCTCGCCTCGCCGCGTCCACAATGATGGGGATCGTTGCCCTTCGTTCCACGCCCGGTCTCCGAGTCGTGGGGTGCGGCGAAAGGACTGCGCTCCCGGTCGCCATCCTGTCCCAGCGACGGGGGTCTCTTCCTCTGGTAACTGGACCTTGCGCATCTCCTCTTCCCTCCTCTTCGCTCGGGGGGCGGCACATTCCTCCGGCCCTGGTATCGCTGGCGGCGTCGGGAGGGTTTGTGGCTGCTCTACGTATGGTTGCGCCCCTCGAGACTGAGGTATTTCCACGTAGATGGTGGTGAACTCCACCTTCATCAACATGACGCATCCATCGAGCCTCTCGGCGATTTTAATTGAGGATCGATGGATCGTGTGTTTGAACTTGGGTGGGGGTCGCTCCTCACGAGACCTGTAATACTCCCGGCCCACCCTCGGGTCGCCTCGCCTTTGGTACCCCGTACCCGGGAATGGCTCGGTGTTCGCGTCGCTGACATCTTCCACGCGAGCCGCCTCTTCTTCCTCCCTCTCGTCCTCGCTGCTGATTATGATGACCTCGTTCTCCATTGATGTTGTATCTGAAAACTCAAGTATAAGTGACACCGGTTAGTATATCAACTTTCACGAGATACTACGGGGGTTGGATAACAGGTTTGAGGTGGGGAAAGGGTATGACTGAGGTGTGTTGCCGTCAGTGTTCAGAGACGTCGATGGTCCCTCGGCTCTCGTCCCGCTCTTCCTCGCTCTCGTCGCCGTCGTGATGGAAGGGCTTGAGCTGGGAGATGCTAGCTACCCTTCTTTTGCGCTCGCCGCGTTTGGTGAGGCGTACGATGTTGGGGGAGACGATCTTGAACGGGCCGTCACACTTCAATTGCCAATTTCGCTGCGAAGCCATCCGCCGCGTTGGACAACGGGTGCTGCCTCAACAGGACTGACGAACCTGGCTTCGGCCTCCATTCGCGCCTACGCAAATTATAATATCGTCCCTGATCTTTCGAGGCTCGCTGTAAGTTATTACGGACTACGTCGAAGATTTCTCTCATCCTAACTTCTTTGGCCTTGGGCTGGATTTCTCTTGTCGCAGAACCCGGAGTGACTTCTTCATACAGTGCGGCGGGTAGGCGTGGCTCCCGCCCCAGCATTAGAAATGCAGGAGTGAAGCCTGTGGAATCGGCCACACTCGAGTTGACGGCCAGCGTTATCTCAGGCAGCAGCTCGTCCCACGAGCTTTGATGGCCTTCAAACGTATTGTGCTACCATCGTCTTTACCATGCGATTTGTCCTTCCGTCGGATTCTCCTGCGGCGAATAAGGCGCTGTATATTGAGCGTCACCCCCAAGGATTCCATGAACGCCTTGAAGCTTCTGCTTGTAAATTGAACACCGTTGTCGCAGACGAATGTCCTGGGTACTCCGAATCTGCTGAGTATACGTTCCCGGAACGCTAGCTGCAGCAGCGCGGTAGTGGCCTTCTTCAACGGCACTAGCTCCACCCACTTAGCGAAAGCGTCGTGGAACACTACCGCCATTGGCTCCGCTACCTGCCTTGTCAGCATCTGCCCGGTCGGCTTTTGTTGTACGCACTTGAATTTCTGGCACGTCTCGCAGCGCTTCACGTACTTGGCGGCATCTCGGAACATGCCCGGCCAATTATATCTCTGCGCCAGTCTAGCTGCCGTCTTTCTCACCCCTTGATGTCCTGCTGTGGGGGCATCGTGGCATTCATGCTCCTTTGGCCTTCGGAGACGCACAGCTTCCAAGGGATGTAATCCTCGTCGTCCGTCCGATAGCCCAAGTTTCTATATATCTGGCCATTTTCCTCTACGTAGTCCCTGGAACTTCTCTGGGTCGTTAGCAATACTCTCGCGCATCTTCGCTATCCACTTACAAGGGGCACTCCTCCACCGCTTGTTGACAATTCTCCAGGGGTTGGCGAGACAGTGCGTCGGCCACCACGTTTAGGGCTTCCCGGCGATAACGGACGTCGAACTGGAATTGTTGTAGTTCTAACGCCCATCGAGCGATCCTGCCCATGGGGCTCTCTATCGAGTTCAGCCATTTCAACGCCAGGTGGTCTGTGATTACGTCGAACCTGTAGCCTTCTAGATAGCAACGCATCTTCCTGATTGCCCAGACGATCGCGAGGCACTCCTTTCTCCGTGGCCGAATAATTCACCTCCGTTTTAGTCAGTCTTCGGCTGGCGTAGTCAGTCTTTCCTGACCCTCGATCTTCCTGAGTTAGCACTGCGCCAAGCCCGCAGTCGCTGGCGTCGGTTTGCAGCACAAATTTTTCCAAGAAGTCGGGGCACGCCAGGACTGGTGCTGTCGTCAGGCTCCCTTCAGCTTTTGCAGCGCATCTTCTTGCTCCTCGGTCCAGACCAACTTCTGCCCTTTCTTGAGCAGCCTGGTCATTGGTTGGACCAATGAAGCGAAGTTCGGCACAAATCGCCTGTACCAAGACGCCATCCACAAGCATTGCCGTAGCTCTTCAGGTTCTTCGGTGTGGGGAAGTCTCGAATCGCCTCGACTTTCGCGGGGTCGGTGCAGATCCCTTCCCCACTAATGACGTGGCCTAGATACGCCAACTTTTCTCGGAAAGCAGCATTTTTCCTATTAACCTTGAGGTTGGCGTCTCAGTCGCCGGAAAACCCCTCAAATTGGGCCGTATGTTCTTCTTTTGAGTCTCCGATCACCACTATATCGTCCAGGTATGCGAACGCGTGGGGCTCCATCTCCGGAACGTTGCCCCAGCCGAATGCAGTCCGAAGGGCATTACCCGCCACTGGAACAAACCTCTCCCGGGACGGTGAAAGCCGTGTACTCTTTGCTGTCCGCCGCCATCGGGATCTCGCCAATACCCGCTTTGAGGTCCAGCGTAGATATGAACCGGGCTTGCCGCGTCTTCCAGGATGTGGTTAATCCTGGGAACCGGAATAAGCGTCCGGAATCGAGTGGGCGTTGAGCTGCCGGTAGTCTACGCACATGCGCCATTCTCCAGTCTTCTTCACCAAGACTATGGGCGCACTGTGCGGACTCTTCGACGGCTCAATAGCTCCGACTCTGAGCAGTTCGTCAACCTGCTCGTTGATTACCTTTTGCATGGCCGGGTTCTTCGGGTAGTACCGCTGTTTGAGGGGTTTATCGTCCCGCATGCTAATGTGTTCCGCTATGTGAGACACCCCTTCGAGCTCCTCGAAGAGTGCCAGCTCGGTCTCCAGGAACTCCTTTAGTTTAGGTTCCAAATCCTCCGGCCACACCACGGCTTCGGGGGACGGCCTTGCGTCGTGTTCTTCTTCCGGATCTATTGCCTCTCGTATCGTGGGGTGCTTCCCCAGCTTTCGTTCGAGCTGCTCGTCTCCTTCCCGTCGGCCCTTGTAAATGCCTCCGGTGCCCTCTGGGATTCTGCATCCGCCCGAGCTCTCCATTTCTTCGACGGTGGAGTCCAGCTTGGCGCCCTGGGCTCAAAACACCACATTAGCGGTAGCTCGACCGTCGAGCGAGTGACCCTCGTTTTCAACGCGACTGCTCTTTTTGACGTTTCTTCCATTCTCATCGTCAGATTCGTGTCGCCACAGCGCAGCGTCGCCCCCACCACGCACAGGAAATCCATCCCCAAAATAACGTGATCCAACATAGTTGGCATGATGAGCACCGTCATCTGCACTACCTTCCGCGAGGGCCACGACTACCTTCATTGTTCTGCGTTACGTCCAGCGACGACCCGTCGGCCAACCTTATTCCAGATAGTATCTCCTGCGACTACCCTTAAGAACCGCCCTGCTGGCGCGCGCAGTCCTCAGTCATGAAGTTGCGGGGTGGGCCCCGGTCAATCGTAGCGGTCATGATCTGGCCCCCGATCCTCACCGTCGCGACGATCCTTCCTTTTTTACCCTTAACGGGTATCCGCCTCTCTCTCTTGGTGTTAATCGGCGCCACCCAGCTTCCGTCCGAAGACAACACTTTGTGTACTCTTCCCCTTTCTGCCGCATTGTCGGCAAACAGTACCTCCTGCGCCGCGACATTCTCTTGCGAAATGTCCCACCTGCGCACATCGATAGAAAACTCGTCGCGGTTCGAAATCGAAACCGGCATCCTGGGCCACCATGCGATGCACTGCGCTCCGCTGGTGCCGTTGCTGTCACCGCGGTATGACCTGGGTCCTTTGCTGCTCGTTTCGCGGCTCCGGACGTTTGCGCGCGGAACGGATTTCCAAGCCGACTGTCCGTCGGCATCGCCCAAGGCGCCCTCGAATGGCTCGCCACGGATTTCATCTCCCAAATCCTTTTTTGGCCCTGACATTTTCGTACTCCGTCGCCATCTGGGTTAGTTGCGTCAACGTTGTGAAGTCGTGGCGTCTTGCGTACAACCGATACCAGGCGCGGCGTTCTCGTACACCCAGTGTAGCTCTTTGCGCCGCGCTGTATCGGGCCTGACGTATCAGCAACCTGAGCTCGAGGAGGTAATCCTTGAAGCTTTCTCCCCTGTTGCTGATGACGCGCCCGATCTGGTCCTCCAGGCGCTCGAAGTACAGCGGCGGCAGGAAAGTCCAGAAACTCTCTTTGAACTCGGGTCCAGGTCGCGTCTCCAGCCCGCTGGTTAAAAGCCACTTCGCCGCCTTGTCGCTGAATATCTCGCTCATCGCTCTCGGCATCCGGTCCAGCTCTATGCCATATGTTATGGCCCTGCTCTTCTACCACCCTACGAACCTAACGGGTCCGCCTGGCTGTCATACCTCATGCCCCATTTCCTCAACTGTTCAGCCACGCA